>NC_048591.1:7375000-7677500 GCF_013265735.2 Oncorhynchus mykiss | reverse complement strand
GTTTTAAGTTCCTGGGCGTACACATCACAGACAAACTGAAATGGTCCACGCACACAGACAGTGTGGTGAAGAAGGCGAAACATTGATATTTTGGTATTTTGGTTCCATGGCCAGGAAACTCCACAGACCTTAATCCCATTGAGAACTTGTGGTCAATCCTCAAGAGGTGAGTGGACAAACAAAAACCCACAAATTCTGACAAACTCCAAGCATTTATTATGCAAGAATGGGCATAATAAGGGCTGCCACCATGTGTCCCAGAAGTTAATTGACAGCAGTTAATTGACAGCATGCCAGGGCGGATTGCAGAGGTCTTTAAAAGAATGGTCAACACGGCAAATTTTGACTTTTTGCATCAACTTCATGTAACTGTCAATAAAAGCCTTTGACACTTATGGAATGCTTGTAATTATACTTCAGTATTCCATAGTAACATCTGACAAGAAATATTTGTGTAATACTCAAAACTTTTGGCCACGACTGTAATGCTTCAGTGGTATCCACCAGGACTGGAAAAAAAACACAGAACGGGCTTGAAAAATCTCCTTTGCGATGACTAAATATACTGTATCAAGGTACTTTTGGGGCATTTGATCTCTTTGAGCAAGTCAACATTGGCCATTGGATGGAGAGTGACTTGCCAATGTTGATGTGAATGGATTTGTGACATGTGACTGTAATTCAAATGTGTCTCATTGAATAATGATAATAAATAGGTCTCTGTCTTCCACGCGTCTTTTGTGAAATAACAATTGGAGTCCCATCTCTTTGAAATGGATCTGCAAGTGTTTATCTGTGTCAGGATCCACTGTCCTGGCCAGACTTCACTGGCCCAAAGTTATATTACCTGCGCTCTGAAGTTGAATCATATGTGCTGCACATCTCCATCATAATGGATCTTAGATGGAACCACGATCAGAGGCCCAGAATATATTTTTGTTTCCTTTTAAATTTCATCCATTCATTCATTCAGCAATCAAAAAGAATACCAAGGACCTTTTTTTCTAGTTTTGTAAAGCAGATATTTTGACTGAAAACCCTTTTTCAAAGCAAAAAGGCCAAATCATCGAGGAAATGTTTAGCCAGTTTATTATGGTTCATTTCAGAAGCTAACAATTGAGGCCACTTTTGGCCCTCCGTCTTGCGTGGCTTTGCAAAATAAAGAGCACTGGCCTGAGGTGTGGCAAGGGCATTGGGTGCACCAGTATAATGGATGGATGCACCAGTATAATGGATGGATGCACCAGTATAATCGCTGGTGGAATACTGAATCCCTGACAGGGCACTTCGTCCCACGTCTGCAACCACCCCGCTCTCCCACCCCGCTCTCCTCCTTCCCATCACCCCACCCCAGTTCCAGCGGATTGTCTTAGCCTCATGCATATTTCATGGGCCGTGGGTCAGTGTACCTGCCTAAGCTGGGATACACAGGCTGCATCCGTTAACCGTGACACCAAAGGTCGGCTGTGAGAGTCCACTGGATCATAATGGATGATTAAGTGAGCCTGAGCCAGCGCCAAAATGTCTATGTTTGCTCATTCCCAGTGTGTAGTCTATGGGCAGTTCAGTGTTAGGGGAGATTGGTACACAAAAGGTCCTTGGTTCACTAATGACAGAGCAAATTGTGTTCATTAAGAAGAAGGGGTGTTCTGAGGACAGTTGAAGTTCCCGAAAAGCTTTAGCGCACGGTCGGATTTCAGCTGTGGAGGTTTCCAATAAAACCTTTTTTGACCTTCAGACATTTGGAATGAACTGTGTTGCTTTACTTGATCTTGATGTGGAGGATCTGAAGGTTGTGGGGAGGAGACGGCTGTCAAAAACATATTTGGCTCCTACGTTGTGAAGTCTATACATGTAGTTGCTGCCAAACGATGAACCATTTTGTGGTTTCTACTTTGTATTTGCTTTTGTAAAAGCAATCATGGACATTAAAGCATTCAAACCATCTACATATATGGCCTTCTAAATGGAGGCTCTATGCTTGCTGTGCCCAAACAAATAAAATGAATCACATTATGTTGCCCTAAGGTCATGGTCATTACACTTTAGTGTTTCTTGAAATACCATGGCATAAATCATCCTATAAAACAGCAGTATGCTTGTCCTAATAAAACATTTAATGGTAGCAATTCACAATTACCCAGTCGTACTACCAGTGTAGCTGTAGTGAAATGAATTCACAAGCTTTGTCTGTTGAGATACAAAGCAGACCCACTGTTTGGGTTACCTTTGAGGGCAGCAGTGATGGGACACCGCCACACGTCATGTGATGATAGACAGTAAAGCTGTGCCAGTGAGATAGCAGAGGAGCCGAGCTGCGGTCACTGGGGGAAACTGTCAACGGCAGTAATTTATGTGACAGTCAACACAACCATGGTCTTTTTAGGGAACTCCTTAGTCATGCAAGAGCATGCATAGGCATCAGAAAATCTCTAACTGATTTCCAATGGCGGCTCGGGAGACGCTTTATGACAGTTAAAGATCATTTGACTTCTAGTTTTTGTTTGTTTCTCTGGTACTGATGCATGAGTTTCTACTGTGTTGTCGTGAGCAGCCCAATCAAAACCGACTGATGTGTATTCAACGTGTCGTTCATTATTTACAACGCACAAGTGTTGGGGAACAGGTTTGACAGATGAATAAAAGCCCCCTGGAAGCAGGTAAACAAACATCTGCTATTGTTCCAAGCAATAGTCCTGGGAGATTTCTTCTTTGAACATGTGATGCCTGCTGCCAAATCTGCCATATGTACAGTATATTCTGTACTTGCTCAAAGATTACCTCAAACTAAAGAAGAGTGGAATTTGTCAAATATGCTAAATTATCCAGCCTGGATAATAAGCTAACTCATTGAGATGCTAACTTGTGATTAACTATTGATGGCATTTTGAATGACTACAAATACGTGACACAATGAGGGCCATAAACATGTTTAGGATGATGGAACATGCCTGCAGTTGACATTGAAATGCCTTCTAGTCGATGAATCATATCGGTTTACATTTACCAGGTTAACATGTATCCACGTGGAATTCCTTGCCGAAGAAATGTCTGTTTACATCTTACATCATACACAGAGTATCTTGTTCTCACAGCTTGTCAGAGTCTGCAGTGATTCATTAGGTTGTTCATTTCCCCGACCCTGCCAACCCTACAGGGAGACGCTCGTGGAACATGTCAACACTGACTCCCAGTCCCAGTCACATGCACTTTGCTTCAAAGGGATGTCTTTGACAGCTGATGGCATGCCTCTTACTGGCTGCATGGCACATCATTTCCTCCTGCTAATTCAGTGCCCTTCATTTGATATAGACATACAGCACACTTGGCTCTTACTGATTACTCCAGCTGACTTTTTACTCTGTAAATTAAGTTGATTTTCAAATTTCTTCCGATATTGTAAATTGTAAATTAAGGTTTGGTCCACTGTGAGGTTGCACAGGCTTTATCTGATCTGCATACATCCTCACTAAAAAAAATATATTTATCTCTGTCAAGAATGAAGTAGGAAGTCATTGCTTCATCTCATCAGGCAGGATACATATGCCAGAAGCCCATCAGTGTGATGGATCTTTCACTTTGGCAGCAAACAATGGCTACAGGGGAAGTCTAGACATGCTGACCTCACCTTTAAAGCTAGAGAATTGTCATGGGGATGCCTGTGTCTGTACACGCATAATGGGAGGATTTCATTGAATGGACAAGAAAGGGAGACTATTACTGTATAAACTATTCAAACCCCCCTGACATCTCTGCTGTTGGCATAACTGTATACAATATGTTCTGCTTTTCAAATCTAAGAAAATTGATGGGGGTGGAGAAGAGGGTATGCAGATGTACTGTACCTTAAAGGAAAACAGCTTATATAACTGGTTAACTTTCATCCTTGGAGAGAGCACATTTCAAGAAAAATTCCACCCGTCAACTATCTTTTGGTATTTGTTTCATTAGTACATTGTTGGTATAGTCCCAAAATCTTTTGCATGTCAGCAATCAAGTTTTCAAGATATTTAAATATAGAAATACAGCCGCTATGAAGCATTTTGCACCATGTGCATCATACAAAATGGTGCATCATGTGATGCAAATACAGATCCTTGGCATACCTGCTGTATTTCTGTATTTTGAAAGTTATGTACAGTGTCTTGAAATTGTGATTGTGGACATGCAAAACAATTTGGGACTATATCAACAATGAACTGATGAAACAAATGCCAAAATACAGTTTTTGGGTGAAGTTTTCCTTTAACATCAACAAGTGAAATAAATTTATACCAGAAAAATGATATAGTGTATTTTATAGTGTATATTAAAGTAGTCCTATAGATGGCAACGTACTGTAGAACACTGTGAACTTGGTGCAAATCTTAGTTGTTGCCTATCTCAATTGTTGCCTATTTCACACATTCCTAACTAAAGTTCCCTATAATACTCATTACTCATACTCAGTACTCATACTCAACACTCATACTCAATACACATTTTATCTGTGTAATTTTACCTCAGTGAATTCTATTGCTTTCAATATTCCCATGTTCTCATCCTCCTGGACAAACTATGTCCATCAGTGTGGAATGAGTAGATGTTCCGGCTGCTGACTCCATGCAACATTGATGACCCGTCTGGAAGTGCTGTGGCACCCTGCCTGGCAGGGCGAGTCCAGATGGGGCGATGGTTTGAGACAATGGGGCCGCTGAGGTGTCTATCCTACCCTATCCAACCCTGGGACAGGGGCAGGGCAGCTGTAGGGAATAGCACGACCTTTAACAGTGTGGAAGCTCACATGTGCTTTCTGAAAGCCACAAAGCATGGTTAACATTTTTATCTGAAAGGTGTAATTTGCATATATTATGTGCTATGTTTGTTGGAAAAATACATGCTGTTAAAAGCACATACAGTATGTATTGGGAACACATACTATGAATTGCAATAGTTGCATCATCACAGTGCATCATTAAATAATTGAGAGTTCCCTTGGGTTTCATTCACAACAGTGACTGAAGTACATACTATACTGTAAGAGAAGGTAAAAAAAAAAAAGTGAATTCTATTTATTTTTATGTTAAACGAAATGAATGCATTCCAATAGAAATGAAATCGACAATGGCCAATTCCAGCTCATTAGCATATTTTTGCTTGGTAAGTGCTCATAGAAAAAGCAAATTATGAGTCAACAGCTGCTCAATTTGCGATTGATTGCCTTAATCACTGGTTTCAATGGAATCACATATTTTCCAGGCGGATTTACTTAAGCCTATTCAGTCATTGTGTGTACAACTGGCAAAGGTATACAGTACAACAAAACCCCTCCAAGATTAGGAATAAAAAACATATTGGCTTTTTAAGACAAAACAATGTTTTTAGCTGGAGGTTATGTAATCAAGGACTAAACAAATGCTACATATAAAATGTTGGCTGCTCTACAGATCCCCATAAGTCCATACTCTAAGTACCACTTTGGGAAGAAATGTACAGCACTGTGGTGGATTCAGAGGAAAAGTATGACCACTCAATTCAAATCCTGAGAATTCATGTATTGTGTCGGAGAAATTGATAGACCTTGCTCCGCCTGCATTTTTCCTAGAATAGCGAGACTGTGTGTGTGTGTGTGTGTGTGTGTGTGTGTGTGTATTTGTGCTTGTGTGTATTTAATAAATATAGAATCCCCAAAATATTTTTGCCTGTATCTCAGAAATAAGTGAACACTCCATCAGCATAAAGGCCTTATAAATAATAGTGGTGAATGCAAAAAAAAAGGAACCAATCAGGCCGGCATGACGTTTAAAGGCAGCATGGATCTCCTTTATGACAAGGGTAACTTCTGCTTACTTGGAAAGCCATTCCCTTTTGAAATTATACATTTTGTGTCTGTTGATTGAGAATAATGAATTCCCTAATCTCACTTTATGCAATGCTCAATACAGATGATTCGTAGGACAGACTGTATTAAATATGCACAAAAATGTACATCAAATAGAGAATAATGAAAAAAACACAGTATAGAAGCACCCAGAGTTCTGTAAAGACTGCATCATACTATACACATCAGCCTCGGTCTTTTCTCACACTCAAAATTAGAAGGGGGAAATGTCATCTGATATTGGTTGCCATTAAGCATTGACATCAAGTGTAGAATATCCACATCTCCGGAAATTGTTTGTGAGCTTTTGATGTTTGTTGGCCAGAATATCTGGCAAATATCGAAGCGCAAGCCAACTTTAACATGGTTTTTCAACAAGCTTTTCTGCTTCAGATGTTTTTTATCTGCTCTACCTGTCAGGTGAGGTTGAACGCCTCCTATCTTACTCTGCCTCCCGAAAAAAGCTTCACCCAAGCAGGTGTGACATCTACTCGCATTGCCTGCTGCTTGGATCCCACCTGGCAATCTGTTCCACGTCTGCCCTGGACTGATTGGGATTTAATGTAGGCTAATTAACTTGTGAAGCATATTATGTGAGCTTACTCAGAAACACTTTAATTAACTAGTATAGGCTTACTATTTATTTATTTATTTATTTTGTCTAAGACATTTATAGCCTACTGGACTCACAGGGAGCTACTCTCTCAAGTTGTCTTATTGGGGCGAGTGACTCTTTGAACTTAGAATGGCTAGACCCAAGTCGTTTTATTTTTTTCTTGTGCTTTATTCTATTTGTCCCATGACTCTTTGTTGAGTGCTTTGTTGACTATGAACGTGCTTGTTTACCCGACCGTAGGACAGACAATGTTTGTTCCCACACTTGTATCTCTGACTCTCTATTGGTTACACACACTCTTGGCCTCCCATCCTAACCACCTCTCGCTGGCTTTGTATTCATGTTACCTGATGAAATTGCTGTACAACATGATCTTGTTGCCATCTCATACACATTCAAATGTCATAAAAAATCAACACTGCAGAGCTCTCCCTGTCCTCTGCTGTTCCCTGATTGTATTACGGCTGATGATATCTGGAAATGTGCATGTACACCCTGGCCCATGTACTGTTGCTAGTCCCAATCCTGACATGCACTCTGATTTCTGCTTCACTGATTTCTGCTCTCGTAAAAGCCTGGATTTTTTGCACGTTAACACTACAATTACCTAAAATGTATCAATTGAAAGTGTGGGTTCACAGCTCCAATTCAGATGTGTTGGTCATTACTGAGACGTGGTTAAAAAAAGAGTGTTTTGATCATTGATGTTAACCTTTCTGGTTATAACCTTTTTTCAGTAAAGACAGATCTTCCAAAGGTGGTAGAGTGGAAATCTTTACCAAGGAACACCTAAAGTGCTCGGTTGTCTATACCAAGTCTGTCCCCAAACAATTTGCTTTGCTGGTTTTAAGCGTTAAGCTTTCAAATAGCTCTTTGTTGACTGTTGCTGGGTGTTATCGTCCAGCATCTGCAAAGGCCTGTACCCTACCTGCCCTATGCTCTCTCCTGGCCCCTTACACTGAGTCTGAATTTGTCCTGATAGGTGACCTAAACTGGGACATGCTTAAACCACCTGACCCAGTCCTAAAGGATTGTTATTCCTTAACTCTTTCTCGGATTATTACCAATCCCACAAAGTATGACTCCGAACACCCAGAAAAAGCTACTCTCCTTGATGTTATCCTCACAAATATTCCTGATAGGTATCAGTCTGGTGTTTTCTGTAATCACCTTCGTGATCACTGTTTTACAGCCTGTGTTTGTAATAGTTGCTCAGTTAAACAACCTTTCCTGGTTTGTCATAGACGCTTTCTAAAAAACGTACATGAGCAAGCCTTCCTTTATGACCTGGCCTCTGTCGAAGACACTTGGTCCTTCTTTTTTGATATTACCAGTGGTATTGTTAACAAACATGCCCCCATAAAGAAAATGAGAATTAAAAACAGGTTCAGCCCCTGGTTCGACCGTGATCTGGCAGAGTTACTACACCTCAAGAATTACATTTAGCTAAAGGCTCGGCAAGCATACTAAGGCTGACTGTCTCTCATTCAGGCAATTGAGAAATAAGTTCACTCAGGCAATCCGGAAGGCTACTTTAAGGAGCAATTCTCGCTCTATTGGTCTAACCCCAAGAAGTTCTGGAAATTGTGAAAGACCTGGAGAATAAACCCTCCTCCTCACAGCTTCCCATGTCCCTTAATGTTGATGATGTGGTTGTTACTGACAAGGAGCGCATGGCTGAGCTCTTTTTACCACTTAATCAAGTCAGGATAACTATTCAACTCAGCCAAGCCACCTTGCCTGTCCAACATTTCCTCATCTCCCAGTCCTTCTAATGCGACTAGCCCCGATGCTACTCCCTCTTTTTCCACTGACCCGCTACAAAGTTTCTCGCTGCATGCGGTCCCTGAGTCTGAGGTGCTGAAGAAGCTCCTTAAACTTGACCACATAAAATCCTTTCTTCTTTAAGGTTGCAGCTCCTATCATCGCCGAGCCTAACTCTGAACTTTTTAACCTGTCTTTCCTCTCTTCAGAGGTTCCCATTGCTTGGAAGGCAGCCACGGTGCATCCTTTATTTAAAGGAGGTGATCAAGATGATCCTAACTGTTATAGGTCAATTTCTATGTTGCCCTGTTTATCAAAACTGTTGAAAAAATAATTAGCTGACTGGCAATTTCTATTTTACCTTGTTTATCAAAAGTGTTGGAAAATTAATCAACTGACTGGTTTTCTTGATGTCTATAGTATTCTTTCTGGTATGCAATCTGGTTTCCGCTCAGGTCATGGATGTGTCACCGCACTCTTAAAGTCCTAAATGATGTCACCATTGCCCTTGATTCTAAGCAATGTTGTGCTGCTATTTTTATTAACTTGGCCAAAGCTTTTGATACGGTAGACTATTCCATTCTTCTGGGCTGGCAAAGGAGTAGTGGTGTCTCTGAGGGGTCTTTGGCCTGATTTTCTAACTACCTCTCTCAAAGAGTGCAATATGTAAAGTCAGCATATTTGCTGTCTCAGCCACTGGCTGACATCAAGGGAGTAACCCAAGGCTCGATCCTAGGCCCCACGCTCTTCTCAATTTACATACCAACATAGCTCAGTCAGTAGGAAGCTATCTCATCCATTTAAATGCAAATGATACCGTCTTATACTCAGCTGGCCCCTCTCCGGATTTTGTGTTGAATGCTCTACAACAAAGATTTCTTAGTGTCAAAAAAGCTTTCTCTGACATTAACCTTGTTCTGAACACCTCCAAAACAAAGGTCATGTGATTCGGTAAGAAGAATGCACCTCTCCCCACCGGTGTGATTACTTGGGAGTATGGCTAGATGGTACACTGTCCTTACATATTACTGTCAGTACATATCCAAGCTGCAGGCTAAGATTAAATCTAAACTTCCTCTATCGTAATCGCTCCTCTTTCACGGCAGCTGCCAAACGAACCCTGATTCAGATGACCATCCTACTCATCCTAGCCCTTCAGTCCCGGTAGCTCTGATTGATTCCGGAGCTGCCAGGAATCTTTTAGATGGCGCACTGGCCTCTGCATTCCTTTGGTTCCCCTACAGTTAACCATTCCGGTTCAAGCCCTGGATAATCGTCCAATAGGGATAGGGCTCGTACATCACATCACTGTTCCCGTTTCTCTGTTGACCCATGACTGTCATTTATAACAGATCACCTTTTTGATTATAGACACCCCCACGCATCCCGTTGTTTCAGGTCTCCCGTGGTTGAGTTGGCATAACCTTATTTCCTGGTCCGAGAGGAGACTGCATGTTTGGTCGCAGGAGTGTCAGGGGAGGTGTCTTGCAGTGTCTGTCAGCTGCTCCCATTGGCCATGCAAACCGTGGATGCTCTTTTTACGCACGTCTTCCGACACTATGGGATCCCAGAGGACGTTGTGTCAGACCGTGGGTAAAAAGGGCTCATTCCGGTGGTCTACGTCACCGGCCTTCTAGGCGTCACTGAACTGGATTCATTACCACCAACCCGGACTGTCTTGTCTCATTACACACACCTGGTTCCCATTCCCTCTGATTAGTATGTGTATATATGTGCACTCTGTTCCCCATTGTCCTTTGGTCTTGTGAGTACCTGTGCTCTGATGTATCGACTTGCGTGATACCGTGTTAGTGTGCACTTGTTTTTATGGGTCTTTATTAAAGGTTTACACCTCACTGTTTGTTTGGGTTTCAGCCCTGGGTTATATATATATATATATATATATATATATATATATATATATATATATATACACGTGTTTGTTTTGGGCTTCGTCCCAGTCATGTTCATGACGTATGCTATTTTTGGTAGTGAAATATTTTGTATTGCTGTTGTCTTTGGTCTCTCTTTACGTAGGGTTTTGGTGTATCTCTTGTCGTGATGTGTGTTTGTCCTATATTTTTATTTTTAATCCCATCCCCCGTCCCCACAGGAAGCCTTTTTTCTTTGGCAGGCCTAGTTTAATAAAGGTTAAATTACATTTTAAAAACACCACAGCGTCTATGTATTTAAAACAAATCCAACTTTATTTGTCACATACGCCGAATGCAACACGTGTAGACGTTACCGTGAAATGCTTTCTTACAAGCCCTTCACCAACAGTGCAGATCAAGAATATTTAAGAAAAAATTTACCAAGTAGACTAAAATAAAAAGTATTAATAAAAGTAACAATAAGAATAACAATAATGAGGCTATATATAGGGGGCACCGGTACCGAGTCAGTGTGCGGGGGTACAGGTTAGTTGAGGTCATTTGTACATGTAGGTAGGGGTGAAGAGATTATGCATAGATAATAAACAGTGAGTAGCAGTGGTATACAAAAGGGAGAGGGAGAGGGAGGGTCAATGTAAATTGTATGGTGGCGATTTTATTAATTGTTCAGCAGTCTTATGGCTTTGGGGTAGAAGCTATTGAGGAGCCTTTTGGTCCTAGACTTGGCACTCCTGTATTGCTTGCCGTGCGGTAGCAGAGAAAACAGTCTATAACTTGGGTGACTGGAGTCTGTGACAATTTTATTGGCTTTCCTCTGACACCGCCTATTATATAAGTCCTGTATGGCAGGAGGCTTGGCCCCATTGGGCCATTCACACTACACTCTGTAGCGCCTTATGGTCAGATGCCAAGCAGTTGCCATACCAAACGGTGATGCAACCGGCCAGGATGCTCTTGATGGTGCAGCTGTAGAACCTTTTGAGGATATGGGGACTCATGCCAAATCTTTTCAGTCTCCTGAGGGGGAAAAGGTTTTGTCGTGCCCTCTTCACAACAGTCTTGGTATGTTTGGACCATGATAGTTCATTTGTGATGTGGACACCAAGGAACTTGAGACTCTCGACCCGCTCCATTACAGCCCCGTCGATGTTAATGGGGGTCTGTTCGGCCAGCCTTTTCCTGTAATCAATGATCAGCTCCTTTGTCTTGCTCACATTGAAGGAGAGGTTGTTGTCCTGGCACCAGGTTGCTAGTTCTGACCTCCTTCCTATAGGCTGTCTCATCGTTGTCGGCAATCAGACCTACCACTGTTGTGTTGTCAGCAAACTTAATGTTGGTGTTGGAGTTGTGTTTGGCCACGCAGTCGTGGGTGAACAGGGAGTACAGGAGGGGACTAAGTACACACACCTGAGGGGCCCCAGTGTTAAGGATCAGCTTGGCAGACGTGTTGTTGCCTACTCTTACCACCTGAGGGCACACCAGGAAGTCCAGGATCCAGTTGCAGGGGAGGGGGGTTTAGTCCCAGAGTCCTTAGCTAGTGATGAGCTTCGTGGGTACTATGGTGTTGGATGCTGACCTTTGGTCAATGAACAGCATTCTCACATAGGTGTTCCTTTTGTCCAGGTGAGAAAAGGCAGTGTGGAGTGCGATTGTGTCATCTGTGGATCTGTTGGGGGCAGTATGCGAATTGGAGTGGGTCTAGGTTGTCCGGGAGGATGCTGTTGATGTGAGCCATGACCAGCCTTTCAAAGCACTTCATGGCTACCGACGTGAGTGCCACAGGGTGGTAATCAGGCAGGTTACATTTGCTTCCTTGGGCACATAGACTATGGTAGTCTGCTTGAAACGTGTAGCTATGACAGACTCGGTCAGGGAGATGTTGAAAATGTCAGTGAAGACACTTAACAGTTGGTCAGCGCATGCTTTGAGTACACGTCCTGGTAATCCAGGAGCTAGACGTTAGGGCTAGACGTCCCGTCAGCGGGACAACATTTCAACAACATTGAAATTGGAGGGCACGCAATTCAAATAAATAATCGTAAAAATTATGGATATTAAACATTTAGGTACATACACGTGTCTTATATCGGTTAAAAGCTTAAAATCTTGTTAATCTAACTGCATTGTCCGATTTACAATAGGCTTTACAGTGAAAGCATGCCATGCGATTGTTTGTGGATAGCGCCCCACAACATATTTTTCAACCAGCACAGGCATCATAAAATCACAAATAGCAATTAAATAATCACTTACTTTTTGAAAATCTTCCTCTGATTTGCAATCCAAAGGGTTCCAGCTAGAACATGTTTTGTTAGATAAAATCCTTCTTTATATCCCAAAAGTCTGTTTAGTTGGCGCCATCGATTTGAGTTAAACATGCAGACAAAGGAATCAAAAAAATTACAGCTAAACTTTGTTAAAACAAGTCAAACTACATTTCTATGTAATCCTCAGGTACCCTAAAATGTAATTAAACTATAAAATTAGTAAGTGTGAGTCCTATCCCTAACAATTTTTAGGTTTTGTTCACATCGGCTACTGAGAGCGTTATCGTATAGTCATCCAGAGCAGCTGTTGCTCTCGTGGATGCTTCAGTGTTGCTTGCCTCGAAGTGAGCATTAAAGGCATTTAGCTCGTCTGGTAGGCTCGCGTCACTGGGCAGCTTGGGTCTGGGTTTCCCTTTGTAGTCCGTAAGAGTTTTGAAGCCCTGCCACATCTGACGAGTGTCAGAGCCGGTGTAGTAGGATTCAATCTTAATCCTGTATTGACGCTTTACTTGTTTGATGGTTCCTCTGAAGGTATAGCGGGATTTCTTATAAACATCCTGGAAAGCGGCAGCTCTAGCCTTTAACTCGATGAGGATGTTGCCTGTCATCCATGGCTTCTGGTTGGGATATGTACGTACAGTCACTGTGGGGACGATGTCGTCGATGCAGTTATTGATGAAGCCGTATGACTGAGGTGGTGTACTCCTCAATGCCATTGGATGAATCCAGGAACATATGCCAGTGTATGCTAGCAAACAGTCCTGTAGTGTAGCATCCGCGTCATCTGACCAGTTGCATATTGAGCGAGTCACTGGTACTTCCTGCTTTAGTTTTTGTTTGTAAGCAGGAATCAGGTGGATAGAATTATGGGCATATTTGCCAAATGGAGGGCGGGGAGAGCTTTGTATGCATCTCTGTGTGTGGAGTAAAGGTGGTCTAGTATATTTTTTTTCTCTGGTTGCACGTGACATGCTGGTAAAAATGTGTTAAAAATGATTTAAGTTTGCCTGCATTAAAGTCCCCGTTGCCCGGCTTCTGGGTGAGCATTTTTCCTTCTTTGTTTATCGCCTTATAGAGTTGGTTGAGAGTGGTCTTAGTGCCAGCTTCGTTCTGTGGTGGTGAATAGACAGCTACGAATAGTATAGATGAGAACTGTCTTGGTAGATAGTGTGGTCTACAGCTTATCATAAGGTACTCTACCTCAGGCGAGCAATATCTCGAGACTCCTTTAATATTATACATTGCGCACCAGCTGTTATTGACAAATAGACACACACCCCCACCCCTCGTCTTACCAGAGGTAGCGTATCTGTTCTGCCGGTACATGGAAAATCCCGCCAGCTCTATATTGTCCGTATCGTTGTTCAGCCACATCTCAATGTTAGTTTTTAATGCCCCGTTGGTCGGGTTAATCTTAATCTTAGGTCATCAATTTTATTTTCCAATGATTGCACGTTAGCAATAAGTAATGGGAGTGGGAGTCTTACTTGCTCGCCTACAGAATCTCAGAAGGCTGCCGATCTGTGGCCCTTTTTTCCTGCGTCTTTTCTTCACACAAAAGGCGGGGGATCTAGGCCTGTTCCAGTGAAAGCATGATGATCTCCTCGTCGGACTTGTTAAAGGAAAAGGTTTCTTCCAGTTCGTGGTGAGTCATCTCAGTTCTGCTGTCCAGAAGTTTTTTCGGCCGTGAGAGACGGCAGCAGCAACATTATGTACACAATAATTTTTAAAAGAAGTTACACAAAACGCACAAAAAAACTGACAAGATAGCACAATTGGTTTGGAGAATGTAAAACGTGTTCAGTTCATATACAGTTAATATAAAATGGTGAATAGATCATCCAACCAATGAATTGGATGGTACTAGCACTTAGGTGAGGATGGGAGCGAGGAGAGAATACACGGGGGGCCACTCTATAACAGCCCATCTCTGTCAAGCCAGCCTCTCTCACTCTGCAAGGTCACTGGATCGCAGCGGACAATGAGAGACATCGCTAAGAGATGGCAAAACCATAGAGGGAGAGAAACAGGGAGGGAGGTAGGCGAGGGAGAGAAACAGGGAGGGAGGTAGGTGGAGGAGAGGAAAGAGGAAGGAAAGGCGGTGGCTGCTGCCTCTCTATCTATCTCTCCATGTCTGTCCTTGAGCTGCAGTGGGAACATAGTGTGCACAGTGCGAAGAAGACTATGGGCCCATAGAGAGAAGCCATCAACCATGGTTTAGAGAGCACAAAGGGAGAATAATTTTCACTTCTGTACCTTTTCAAATGAAATGTATTGAACCTATTTACGCCATGTGGGCTGGTATAGCTCTGCGCTAAACCAACATTCCTATAGCGTGCACAGAACTGAGCGCCCATGAATAAATCACAGATGTGAATAGCACCAAGTCTATGCCATCTTCTGGTAAATTACAGTATTTACATTAAACTCTTCCCTCCTGCCATCCATATTTTGCATAGTGAGGTACCTTGTTAGACACTGACTGTATGAAATGAACAACAGATAACCCTTCCAGCAACGTCTCTGTGTTGTTTGCCTGAGGACTCCTCTTTGTACAGGTGTTTCAAGGCAGCGTTGTCATGGAAACACTGATTACTATCCTCTGACTGTGCCCCTGTGGAGCATTCTCTATCACATGATCCACACATTCAGGGGCTAAATATTGACTCTCAGTGGCCTTAGCTTAAGTAACAGTTGGAAAATAGTTGTTGTAAACAGCCCCTTCCCCCGATACACACCCAAACAACCCCCCCCCCCCCCCCCCCCCTACACACACACACACACACACTTACACACGCACTGACTCACTCACTCACACACCCATCCCATCCCATTCAAAATAACAACTCCTTTCCACGTATTGAACAAGTGTACTCTATGTTCGTAGCTCCATGTAAAAAAAAAAAACGGGCCAAATAAAATTAAATCAAATCAAATCAAATTGTATTTGTCACATACACATGGTTAGCAGATGTTAATGCGAGTGTAGCGAAATGCTTGTGCTTCTAGTTCCGACAATGCAGTAATAACCAACAAGTAATCTAACTAACAATTCCAAAACTACTGTCTTGTACACAGTGTAAGGGAATAAAGAATATGTACATAAGGATATATGAATGAGTGATGGCACAGAGCAGCATAGGCAAGATACAGTAGATGGTATCGAGTACAGTATATACATATGAGATGAGTATGTAAACAAAGTGGCATAGTTAAAGTGGCTAGTGATACATGTATTACATAGGGATACAGTCGATGATATAGAGTACAGTATATACGTATGCATATGAGATGAATAATGTAGGGTAAGTAACATTATATAAGGTAGCATTGTTTAAAGTGGCTAGTGATATATTTACATAATTTCCCATCAATTCCCATTATTAAAGTGGCTGGAGTTGAGTCAGTGTCAGTGTGTTGGCAGCAGCCACTCAATGTTAGTGGTGGCTGTTTAACAGTCTGATGGCCTTGAGATAGAAGCTGTTTTTCAGTCTCTCGGTCCCAGCTTTGATGCACCTGTACTGACCTCGCCTTCTGGATGATAGCGGGGTGAACAGGCAGTGGCTCGGGTGGTTGATGTCCTTGATGATCTTTATGGCCTTCCTGTGACATCGGGTAGTGTAGGTGTCCTGGAGGGCAGGTAGTTTGCCCCCGGTGATGCGTTGTGCAGACCTCACTACCCTCTGGAGAGCCTTACGGTTGAGGGCGGAGCAGTTGCCGTACCAGGCGGTGATACAGCCCGCCCGGATGCTCTCGATTGTGCATCTGTAGAAGTTTGTGAGTGCTTTTGGTGACAAGCCGATAGAAGCCGATAGAAGGTGACGTTAACGAGGGGGATCGGCACGGCGACGTGACCCGGCACCCACTCTGTGCTCTGTACTTGGCGGTGGCACTAATTGAATTACTTAATGTCTGATTTGTCTAATGGCAGTGGAAGTGACATTCCGGATGGTCTCGTAGCAAATGTCGTTAGCCTGTGAAATATTGTCATGGCCTCGAGGCAAAATCTACTCAACTAACCTTGAGCAGGTTAAGGCGGGTTCACCAAGCCACTTGTGTGTTAGTGGTGTACCGTAGTGCAAACATCAAGCAGCTGTGGCGTGTTGCTTTAGCCATTTCACTGACACTCATGTATGCTTATCGTCCATGATCCTTCCTGGAAAGACTCCAAATTCTATTCTATTTCACATCCTTTTTTTTATTATTATTTCCAAAAATATTCTGCCTATTATGCACACGGAACACATTCTATGGAAGGTAGAGTGTGTGTTTTGGCTTTCATCTCATATTCCCATTGCCTCAGTTGGTTACAGTGGGGAATAACCCACACCAATTAATATCTGCTAATATCTAAAGAAAATCAAGTAATTTAATTACCGGGTAGAAGCAACACATTTAGCTCGTTCGTTGAATTCATTCACGGCACACAGGCATTTCCATCCAATGAGTCTGAGTAATTAATAGCGCTGATCATCTCATTAAGAGAAAGTGCTGGAGGAAAGGAGGCTTTCACCATCATCTCCCTCCTGAAAAGGTGATTCTGAACATCCTCCTACCTCTGTCTAACCTGCACAGTTGGTGCCAGCCACACACGCACACCTCCCCAAGTACACAATGAGAGTTCCACTGTTATAAGATGTTCAAACATCTTCACATTACCCTGCTCAGCAATATATTGGAGCTGATGTATTCGGGTTTGCTTTAATGGGATTCGGGATTCTGTCTTGAGTGAGGAATTACATTGAATTACACGCACGTGGACACACACACACACACACACACACCGGAAAGGGACTACAAGGAGAGATAAGTGAGTCTTATCTCATACAGAGCTGGTTATTGCAATCCCCACATTTACCTCGCCCAGAATGTGCCGGCAGGCGCCCAGGTGTGGGCTGAGACATGGGAAGTGCGATTGCCTTGCCAGAGTGTGAGCCCTGGAATCATCCATCCGCTCTTTCTCTCCTCCACTGTCTCCGTGGCTCCACCAGTAGCCCCCACCAACCCCTTATTCCATTCCCCACCAGCCCCGTACACCAGCCCCGTACACCAGCCCCGTACACCAGCCCCATACACCAGCGTCATACACCAGCCTCATACACCAGCCCCATATTCAATTCCCCACCAGCCACATACATCAGCTCCATATTCCATTCCCCATCAGCCCCATACACCAGCCCAGTGCACCAGCCCCCCGATCCCTGGCTCCTACTCTCCTGAGTCATAGGATGATGGAATATGAAGTCTTCTCATTAGATTGCCGTGTTAAGGTTGTATCGACCAGAGAGAGCCTGCCTATTGGGCTTTGATTGTACTGTATAACAGAGGGGTAAAAAGGAAAAAATATATGACACACTAGTGACTAGTTTTAATCTTCTCTCTGCCTACTCTATAGAAGCCACTCCTGGACAATAAACCCTGGCTGTTAAAGTCTGAATAAATCAATTTTGGGAGGTTTGGAACAAAAGGGCAAATAGACAATTACATTTGCGATGTCCCTGTGACTCAGAATATCAATTAATCCATGGCGTGATTACATCATTAACCCCTTCAATGGTCTGTGGCTATTACATGTCAAACATCTCTTGACAGGGTGAAATGACCCCATGGGAAAACTCTCACTCTCTTCATTCAATAAAGAGTTAAACCTTGAGGTCTGTAGAGCTCCGGTTTACCCTGTCACTTTCTGGTTTCCCCTTGGATTGATCCCTTCAGTTCATAATGCCCTTTTTTAATTTAAGCTTAAACCACTAGAAGGTTGGATCACTCCGCGCTCTTTGGTATTGGTCCCCTGACGAGCTAGCAGCTTTCAGCCGTCTGTAAATAAACATACAGGGCTTCCTTGACTCTGGAGAGAAATCTAATCCGATGTATCAACCAGGGAGAAGAAGCTTAGGGAGCAGGAAGATGAGCAAAAGAGGAGAAAACAGTAGTTTGGTGATCATGGCATCTTTTTTTTCTCCATTCAGCCAGAATCCATTCTCTTTCGCCAAGGCTCTTTTATTCTGCTTCCTCCCTGCTCAGTGGTGCTCTGCCTCCGCACTAAGAAACAATAATGTATTCTCTGAATAGAGAGACCCTTCTAAAGACACACCATTTTCTCTTACCACTCTTTTCTCACACGTTTTTCATCTGCTTCTCCCATTTGTGGATTCTGCATCTTTTCATCTCGTTTTCATTGAAACAGGAGGAAGCCGGAGATACGTGTGCTCAGAGATAGATAACAACAACGTATACCAACTCCCCCAGGTCAAACACAGATGCACGCTCAACATGTGACTACTGAAGGTGTGAATACACCAGCACATGGGCTGCTATAAGATACTGTAAAGATACAAGGCATGTACCATTCAAATAATGTATTGTTTCATATCAGCAGGGTGCAGATGAGCTTCGCTGAGACGGTTTTCTGATAGTTTCTGCAGAAATTCTTTGGTTGTGTAAACCCACAGTTACAACAGCTGTCTGGGTGGCCGGTCTCAGACGATTCCGCAGGTGAAGACGGCGGATGTGGAAGTCCTGGGCTGGCGTGGTTACACGTGGTCTACAGTTGTGAGGCCAGTTGGACATACTGCCAAATTCTCAAAAAGAAACATGACATTCTCTGGCAACAGCTCTGGTGGACATTCCTGCAGTCAGCATGCCAATTGCACGCTGTGACAAAACTTCACCTAGAGTGGCCTATTGTCCCCAGCACAAGGTGCACCTGTGTAATTATCATGCTCTTTAATCAGCTTCTTGATATGCCACACCTGTCAGGTGGATGGATTATCTTGGCAAAGGAGAAATGCTCACTAACTAATTTGTGCATAAAATATGAGATAAATATGCTTTTTGTGCGTATGGAACATTTGCTGGGATATTTCATTCCAGCTCATGAAACATGAAACCAACACGTTACATGTTGCTTAAATTTTTTTGTTCAGTGTAAATCGGAAATGTGTTAGCTGAAAATGTTTATCAATCAAATCGATCAATCAATCAAATGTATTTCGAAAGCCCTTTGTACACCAGCAGATGTCACAAGGTATATGGTTTAGTGTGTGTGTACATACAGTGGGGCAAAAAAGTATTTAGTCAGCCACCAATTGTGCAAGTTCTCCCACTTATAAAGATGAGAGGCCTGTAAGTTTCATCATAGGTACACTTCAACTATGACAGACAAAATGAGAAAAAAAAATCCAGAAAATCACATTGTAGGATTTTTAATTTATTTATTTGCAAATGATGGTGGAAAATAAGTATGTGGACACTGAGGAACTTTAAGCTCTCAATTGGCTCCACTACAGCCCTATTGATGTGAAGTGGGATGAAACATCCCTTCGTTTCCTGTAGTCCACAATCAGCTCATTTTTCTTGCTGACGTTGAGGGAGAGGTTGTTGTCCTTGCACAACACTACTGGATGTGTTATTGCCTACCCTCACCACCTGGGGGCAGATCATCAGGAACCTCCAGGATCCAGTTGCAGAGGGAAGTGTTCAGTACCAGGGTCCTTAGCTTAGTGATGAGCTCGGAGGGCACTATGGTGTTGAACGCTGAGCTTTAGTCAATGAACAGAATTCTCACATAAGTGTTCCTCTTGTCCAGGTGGGAGAGGGCAGTGTGGAGTGCAAGAGAGATCGTATCATCTGTTGGGGCGGTATGCAAATTGAAGTGTGTCCAGTGGGTCTGGGATGATGGTGTTGATGTGAGCCATGACCAGCCATTCATGTGTTAAAAAGACAATCAGCAGTTGAAAAAATAACAAAGAGGTTCCCCACCCCTGTTTCGGACTCCTGAGGGGTGCAGCAGTCTAAGGCACTGCATCGCAGCGCTAGAGGCGTCACTACAGACCTGGGTTCGATCCTGGGCTGTATCAAAACCGTCTGGGATCGGGAGTCCCATAGGGCGGCGCACAATTGGCCCAGCATCATCCGGGTTAGGGGTGTGAATGTCCGGGGGGAATTTTCAAGTATGATGTGATTGTAAAATTGAATTTGTTCAAAACTGACTTGCCAAGTAAAATAAATGTTAAATAAAAATACGAGGGTTCTGATTGGGTACGACAGTTGAACTAAGCTAATGAGGCATTTGTAGTTTATTTTCATTCTTCAAGAATCAATGGGTACATTGAAATAATTCTGAAGTCACAAATGGATGAAGCAACTGCAGATTGCCCCTTTAATTTGTTCATAAGTGAAAGAAGACAATTGTGAAGATGTATATGGATATTGCAGACTAATGTCCAATGAATTATCATTTGATTAATGAATGAATCCATTCCCCCAAGGAGTTGAGAATCACCTAAAACATTTAGTTCTTTATCCGTCTGGGAATGGGAATGGGATTGTCTTTGTCTGATTTAAAAGCAGACTTTGCATGTGTACATTAAATAACATCGTTTAGGTGATCCATTAGGTCATTGTGTTCCCAATCATTCTACATGCTGACTTTTCAAATCATTTCTAAATTGAATGCAAGTGGCTTCTTATAACACGATGGAAATACTCTAAAGAGAAAATGTTTTTTAATACTTTCGAGTCTAAGACGTAGGGGAAGGAGGGGTGTTGAGCTGACGTATGGAATTGTTTTAAGATGGTCATACCATGGATCATTTAGCTATTTGATTTGGAATTTTAGGACCCTTTTAGGTACTGTGGTGGTTCATTTCTTTACTATCAAATGAGGAGAGACAAACATATCACAAAAGTCAGAGTTATACTTAAACTAAGTCTTTAATCACTTATTAATAATGGAGCAGATCAATACAACGCACACATATAAAGTGAATCGATTGAGTGCTCTATCATAATGTTGGCTGGTCGATGATTCACGGTCAAATGGTTCATTGAGAGCGCAGAGACAAAAGTACAAAGGTCTTTTATAGCCAAGTTACACCCCTTTCAATCTACATGATGAACAACAGATATACAGAATGGGTCACAAGGTCTGTATGAAAGATACCTATAATACATAGCAGACGGTATCTGCTGTGTCAACAGTTTTCATTGTATAGACCAATGTCTGTCCCTCTGTCTCCAAACTGGAACCATCTCTCTCTGGTATGGTATAGAACAGAAACATTAACTCATGCTCTGGAATGCTTTTTAGGTTTCATCACCCAAAAGACATCGTAAATCTCCTCTGTCAGTGTTATCTCCCAGAGGTCCATCCTCAGTAGAACACACACACAATACTCTATTCTGTTGAATAAAACAACCATGTGACGCAATAAAAGTATTACCACATAATCTTGCAATTTTGCCACCGTAGTACAAAAATATATATATATATAAAACAACTATTTGATAAAATATTGATTTTGGCCTTTACTACTAAAGCCCATAGAAACACACTGAATAACACATTCAGAAATGGCAATAAGACAGTCACAAAATACATCCTAAGAAAGAAGGTTTTGTGGTGTCTGTCCTAAATCTAGATAGGAAACAGAAGACAAAGGACAGTGAGACACAGGTTTTTATCTTGGACACATGAAACGTAGGTGTAACGGTTTTCTTCGTGAGAAGGAGAGTCGGACCAAAATGCAGCATGTAGATTGCGATCCATGTTTTAATGAACAAACGTAAAACACGAATCAATGCAAACACTACAAAAATAAAGAACGTGAATGAACGTAACGAAAACCTAAAACAGCCTATCTGGTGAAAAACACATAGACAGGAACAATCACCCACAAACACACAGTGAAACCCAGGCTACCTAAATATGGTTCCCAATCAGAGACAATGACGAACACCTGCCTCTGATTGAGAACCATATCAGGCCGAACATAGAACTAGACAAACTAGACATGTAACATAGAATGCCCACTCAGATCACACCCTGACCAATCAAAACATAGAAAATACAAAGTAAACTATGGTCAGGGCGTGACAGTACCCCCCCCCCAAGGTGCGGACTCCGGCCGCAAAACCTGAACCTATAGGGGAGGGTCTGGGTGGGCATCTGTCCGCGGTGGCGGCTCTGGCGCTGGACGTGGACCCCACTCCATGACAGTTTTAATCCCCCTCCTAAACGTCCCTAAATAGGTTACCCACCACAATGATAACATGGGACAGAGGGACAGCTCGGGACAGAGGTAACTCGGGACAGATGGGTAGCTCAGCACTGAGAGGAAGCTCAGCACTGAGAAGAAGCTCAGCACTGAGAGGAAGCCCAGGCAGGTAGTAGAAACTACCAGAACCTGGCTGGCTGGCGGTTTTGGAAGATCCTGGCTGACTGGCGGATCCGGAAGATCCTGGCTGACTGGCGGATCTGAGAGAGTCTGGACGACTGGCAGATCTGGAAGAGTCTGGTCGACTGGCAGATCTGGAAGAGTCTGGTCGACTGGCAGATCTGGAAGAGTCTGGTCGACTGGCAGATCTGGAAGAGTCTGGTCGACTGGCAGATCTGGAAGAGTCTGGTCGACTGGCAGATCTGGAAGAGTCTGGTCGACTGGCAGATCTGGAAGAGTCTGGTCGACTGGCAGATCTGGAAGAGTCTGGTCGACTGGCAGATCTGGAAGAGTCTGGTCGACTGGCAGATCTGGAAGAGTCTGGTCGACTGGCAGATCTGGAAGAGTCTGGTCGACTGGCAGATCTGGAAGAGTCTGGTCGACTGGCAGATCTGGAAGAGTCTGGTCGACTGGCAGATCTGGAAGAGTCTGGACGACTGGCAGATCTGGAAGAGTCTGGACGACTGGCAGATCTGGAAGAGTCTGGACGACTGGCAGATCTGGAAGAGTCTGGTCGACGGGCAGATCTGGAAGAGTCTGGTCGACGGGCAGATCTGGAAGAGTCTGGTCGACGGGCAGATCTGGAAGAGTCTGGTCGACTGGCAGATCTGGAAGAGTCTGGACGACTGGCAGATCTGGAAGAGTCTGGACGACTGGCAGATCTGGAAGAGTCTGGACGACTGGCAGATCTGGAAGAGTCTGGACGACTGGCAGATCTGGAAGAGACTGGTCGACACAGACTGGCTGTTCTGGCTGCTCCATGCTGACTGGCTGCTCCATGATGACTGGCAGCTCTGGCTGCTCCATGCTGACTGGCTGCTCCATGCTGACTGGCAGCTCTGGCTGCTCCATGCTGACTGGCTGCTCCATGCTGACTGGCAGCTCTGGCTGCTCCATGCTGACTGGCTGCTCTGGCTGCTCCATGCTGACTGGCTGCTCCATGCTGACTGGCTGCTCCATGCTGACTGGCGGCCCTGGCTGCTCCATGCTGACTGGCGGCCCTGGCTGCTCCATGCTGACTGGCGGCCCTGGCTGCTCCATGCTGACTGGCGGCCCTGGCTGCTCCATGCTGACTGGCGGCTCTGGCGGCTCCTTGCAGACTGGCAGCTCTGGCGGCTCCTTGCAGACTGGCAGCTTTGGCGGCATCCTGCAGACAGGCAGCTCTGGCGGCTCCTTGCAGACTGGCAGCTCCTTACAGACTGGCAGCTCTATGCAGACTGGCAGCTCTATGCAGACTGGCAGCTCCTTGCTAACTGGCAGCTCTATGCTAACTGGCAGCTCTATGCTAACTGGCAGCTCTATGCTAACTGGCAGCTCTATGCTAACTGGCAGCTCTATGCTAACTGGCAGTTCTGAACAGGCGGGAGACTCCGACAGCGCTGGAGAGGAGGAGGGCTCCGACAGCGCTGGACAGGCGAGGCGCACTGTAGGCCTGATGCGTGGTGCTGGCACTGGTGGTACTGGGCCGAGGACACGCACAGGAAGCCTGGTGCGGGGAGCTGCTACCGGAGGGCTGGGGTGTGGAGGTGGTACTGGAAAAACCGGACCGTGCAGGCGCACTGGAGCTCTTGAGCACCGAGCCTGCCCAACCTTACCTGGTTGAATGCTCACGGTCGCCCTGCCAGTGCGGCGAGGTGGAATAGCCCGCACTGGACTATGCAGGCGAACCGGAGAAACCGAGCGCAAGGCTGGTGCCATGTAAACCGGCCCAAGGAGACGCACTGGGGACCAGCTGCGTAGAGCCGGCTTCATGGCATTAGGCTCGACGCTCAATCTAGCCCGGCCGACACGCGGAGCTGGAATATACCGCACCGGGCTATGCACCCGCACTGGAGACACCGTGCGCACCACTGCATAACACGGTGCCTGTCCGGTCTCTCTAGCCCCCCGGTAAGCACAGGGAGTCTGCCCAGGTCTCCTACCTGGCGTAGCCATACTCCCTGTTAGCCCCCCCCCAAGAAATTTTTGGGGCTGCCTCTCGGGCTTCCTTGCCAGCCGTGTTCCCTCATATCGCCGGCTCCTCTCTCCGGCTGCCTCTGCTCTCCTAAGTGCCTCCACCTGTTCCCATGGGAGGCGATCTCTTCCAGCCAGTATCTCCTCCCAAGTGTAACAGCCCTTGCCATCTAAAACGTCCTCCCATGTCCATTCCTCTTTACGCTGCTGTTGCTGCCTGTTGACACGCTGCTTGGTCCGTTGGTGGTGGGTGATTCTGTAACGGTTTTCTTCGTGAGAAGGAGAGTCGGACCAAAATGCAGCATGTAGATTGCGATCCATGTTTTAATGAACAAACGTAAAACACGAATCAATGCAAACACTACAAAAATAAAGAACGTGAATGAACGTAACGAAAACCTAAAACAGCCTATCTGGTGAAAAACACATAGACAGGAACAATCACCCACAAACACACAGTGAAACCCAGGCTACCTAAATATGGTTCCCAATCAGAGACAATGACGAACACCTGCCTCTGATTGAGAACCATATCAGGCCGAACATAGAACTAGACAAACTAGACATGTAACATAGAATGCCCACTCAGATCACACCCTGACCAATCAAAACATAGAAAATACAAAGTAAACTATGGTCAGGGCGTGACAGTAGGATGGATACGGAGGGTGCGGGGCAACAGAAAAACAGTAGAGGGGCTAAGGATTTTAGAGATGGGGAACAGGCCGATGAAACGGGGGGAAAGTTTACCTACTGTAGCCATACCCTCTGCCGGAGCAGATAACGGGGAGCTGGGGTCCTGTGGTGATCCACTTGTCGCTGATACCTGGATGGGGTCATCAAAAGAGAGGCCCGGGCTCTCTTCCAGGTACGGCAACAGCGACGGATGAATATCTGGGAAGAGGATATGCTGACTTCTTCCCCTTTCTCGGGGGGCTGGCTAATATCTCGAGGAACACTCGAAGGGCGAGAGACCAGTGGCCGAGCAGGGAAGGGTGTTGCGGGCGTATTCCACCCAAACGAGTTGCTGGCTCCAGGTGGTGGGGTAGGCGGAGGCGAGGCAGCGAAGGGCCATCTCCAGGTCCTGATTGGCATCCAGTGGACAGGCTGGCCGATGACCCAAAGTAGGTGCAGAACACCTTCCAGAACCGGGACAGCTCCCCACCCCTGTTTCGGACTCCTGAGGGGCGCAGCAGTCTAAACCACTGCATTGCAATGCCAGAGGCATCACTGCGGACCCGGGATCGATCCCGGGCTTTATCAAAACTGTCTGTGATCGGGAGTCCCATAGGGCGGCTCACAATTGGCATAGCGTCGTCTGGGTTAGGGGAGTGTTTGGCCGAGGGGGCCTTTACAAGTACGTCATTGTAATTAAGAATTTGTAGGACGGACCCCGATCGGAGACAATGGATCTGGAAGACCATGAGCTGAGCAGTCTCCTTGGCTGAGCAATCTCTTCTCCCTCTGAGTCCTGGCTGGGAATGCTATGCCTTATTGCAATGCTAGAGGCATCACTTCAGACCCGGGATCGATCCCGGGCTTTATCAAAACAGTCTGTGATCGGGAGTCCCATAGGGCAGCTGACAATTGGCCCAGCGTCGTCTGGGTTAGGGGAGTGTTTGGCCGAGGGGGCCTTTACAAGTACGTCATTGTAATTAAGAATTTGTAGGATGGACCCCGATCGGAGACAATGGATCTGGAAGACCATGAGCTGAGCAGTCTCCTTGGCTGACCATCTCTTTTCCCTCTGAGTTCTGGCTGGGAATGCTATGCCTTACGGATCAGGCTCTCTATACCCCTTACGACTGCAGCCACTAGACAGGAGGTAGGGAGGATAGTCTCGGGGTCAGACAGAGTAGCAGCGGGGAAATACAGCTGTGAGAGTGCACCCTGCTTCATGTTCTTGGATCCCAGGTGGTAGGAGAGAGTGAAATTGAACCAGGGAATGACAGGACCCAACGAGCCTGCTTGGAGTTGAGGTGCTTGGTGGTGCAGAGATATTCCAGGTTCTCATGGTCAGTCCACACTAAGAATGGGGGTTTCGCCCCTTCCAACCAGTTCTTCCACTCCTTCAACGCCATGTTAACAGCGAAGAGTTCTCGATTTCTCACTTCATAGTTCCTCATAGCAGGGGTAAGACGATGGGAGAAGAAAACGCAGGGGTGCAACTTTTAGTCCTGGGGAGAACACTGGGACTGGACAGTCCATACTCTGACATACGAGGCATTGACCTCCACCACAAACTGACGGGACGAGTCCGAATGGACTAAGATGGGGACAGTAGTGAATCGATGTTTGAGGTCCAAGAACACCTGGTCAGCTGCTGGTGACCACGTGAAGGGAACCTTGGGAGAGGTGAGTGCTGAGAGGGGGGAAGACAGGATTCTGTAACCCCGGATGAAACGGTGGTAGAGGTTAACAAACCCCAGGAAACTTTGCAGCTGCACTCTGGGTGTGCGTTGAGGCCAGTCCACCACCACTCTCACCTGTTCTTGAACCATCTGTATATGTCCTGCAGCGATGACGTATACAAGGAATGAGATGGTGGAGCGATGGAACTCACACTTCTCTGCTTTAACGAAAAGCTGGTTCTCCAGGAGCCACTGAAGGACTTGTCGGACGTGGAGCACGTGTTCTTGAGCTGACCGGGAAAATACCAGGATGTCGTCAAGGTAGACAAACACGAACCAGTTCAGTATGTCCTGGAGCACATCGTTCACCAGGGCCTGGAACACATCAGGAGCAATGGTCAGCCCGAATTGCATGACTAAGTACTCATAGTGCCAGCTAGCCACGTTAAAGGCACTCATCCCCTTCCTGTATCCGAAACAGATGGTAGGCGTTCCGAAGGTCCAACTTAGAGAAGATGTTCGCTCCCTGAAGAGGTTCAAAAGCTGAGGAGATGAGTGGTAGAGGGTGCATTTTTTTTACTGTGATGTCATTAAGGCCCCTCTAGTCGATATATAGGTGCAGGGTTTTGTCCTTCTTCTCCACAAAGAAGAACCCTTCGCCGGCGGGGCAGGGCGATGGGCGAATACTCCCTGCAACGAGTGAGTTCTCAATGTATTCCTCCATAGCCTTGGTCTCTGGACCCGACAGGGAGAAACGCGGTCCAGGTAGTCCGCGGGAACGGCTGAGAGATCCGGCGCTTCTCTCAAGCCTGCAGGAAACGTCCTGGGGCAGGCTGGGCCGACTTCAGACAATGAGCATGGCAGAACTGGCTCCAACCCAAGGAACTGCATACACTCACTGTTCCAATTTCCTGATACTCACATGTTGATAGGAATCATATTCTGGGTGACTCTGCCAATAGAGAGCCCATCCAGCACTCTGACGTGCATGGGAATGGAGAGGTGCTGAGAGGAGATACCAAGCTCCGACACCAAGGTAACATCGAAAAAGCTCTCATCGGCCCCAGAGTCAATGAACAGTCATAGTGATTTGGCCTGGTCCCCCCATAACAGGGTGGCATGGAGAGTGGTGCGAGTAATGGGAGATTGGAAAATCCCCGTATGGCTCACCAGAGTACTCGCACCTACTGATGAGCCTGGTCTTTTTAATGGACAGGTGGAAATATAATGTCCTGTAGTCCCTCAATAAAGACAGCTCCTAGTGTTCAGTCTGCGTAAACGTTCATCCGGAGACAATCAAGCCCTTCCCAGTAGCTTAGGCTCTGAAAGAGGCGAGTTGACCGCCCTCTGCGATTGACGTAGCTGGAGAAGCTTACAAGCAGCCTCTCTTCCGGACAACGGAGACTCAAACACGACCCGTACTTCAGCCACAAACTCCTCCAGAACTGAGGCAGACTGCAGACTGTTGCTCCCACACCGCCGTAGCCCAGGCGAGTGCCCTCCCGGACATGTTGTACTCTATCCTCGAGCGGTCCGAGGGGAACGAGGAAGGCTGCAGCTCGAAGACGAGGGAGCACTGGGAGAGAAAGGCCCAGTAGGTTCCAGAATCTCCAGCGTAACACTCCGGAGGTGGTAAACGGGGTTCTCGGGACACTGGCGTAGGCTGGAAAGAATCGCCGCTGGTGGCGGGGTTGCTGAGAGTCTGGGAAATTACTGGTGTGGCTTGTAGGGAATCCGCGGAATTCCTTCAGCAATGTATCGAATGCCTGGTCATGGCGTTCTGCCAGGGTATGGAGTCCCTCCATAAGGCATTGCAGTATGTATTTGTGTCTTTCAATGGTGGCTCCTAGCTGGAAGACAGCATTGTGGAGCTGGTCTGAGTCTGCTTGGTCAGTCATGGCCAGTTCGTACTATCAGAACTCAGGATAAGACCCAGATGCGGACAGCTAGAATCATTTCTATTGGTCCAAACTGGGGAACAGGCAAAAGACAGGTCAAGGGTAGGCAGATATCAGTAATCCAGGGCAGAGTCAGTAAGGTACAAAACAGCAGTCAGGAAAATAACCTCACACTCAACGTCAACAAAACAAAGGAGATGATCGTGGATTTCAGGAAACAGCAGAGGGAGCAGCCCCCTATCCACATCGACGGGACAGTAGTGGAGAGGGTAGTAAGTTTTAAGTTCCTCGGCGTACACATCACGTACAAACTGAATTGGTCCACCCACACAGACAGCATTGTGAAGAAGGCGCAGCAGCGCCTCTTCATCCTCAGGAGGCTGAAGAAATTCGGCTTGTCACCAAAAGAACTCACAATCTTCTACAGATGCACAATCGAGAGCATCCTGTCGGGCTGTATCACCGCCTGGTACGGCAACTGCTCCGCCCACAACCATAAGGCTCTCCAGAGGGTAGTGAGGTCTGCACAACGCATCACCGGGGTCAAACTACCTGCCCTCCAGGACACCTACACCACCCGATGTCACAGGAAGACCATAAAGATCATCAAGGACAGCAACCACCCGAGCCACTGCCTGTTCACCCCACTATCATCCAGAAGGCGAAGTCAGTACAGGTGCATCAAAGCAGGGACCAAGAGACTGAAAATTGGCTTATATCTCAAGGCCATCAGACTGTTAAACAGCCACCACTAACATGAGTGGCTGCTGCCAACATACTGACTCAACTCCAGCTCACTTCAATAATGGAAATTGATGGAGATTGATGTAAAAAATGTATCACTAGCCACTTTAAACAATGCAACTTAATATCATGTTTACATACCCTACATTACTCATCTCATATGTATATACTGTACTCTATATCATCTACTGCATCTTGCCATCTTTATAAAATACATGTATCACTAGCCACATTAAACTATGCCACTTTCATGTTTACATACCCTACGTTACTCATCTCATATGTACATACTGTACTCGGTACCATCACTCATTCATATATATTTATGTACATATTCTTTATCCCTTTACACTTGTGTGTATAATGTAGTAGTTGTGGAATTGTTAGGTTAGATTACTCATTGGTTATTACTGAATTGTCGGAACTAGAAGCACAAGCATTTCGCTACACTCGCAATAACATCTGCTAACCATGTGTATGTGACAAATCAAATTTGATTTGGGTCAGGGCAGGCAGAGGTTAGTAATCGGGTCAGAGTCGTCAGGCAGGTACAGAACAGCAGGCAGACAGGAAACTTCAAACGAGTCTCCTGAAACATGTGGGGGTTGTAGAGCAAAATAGTTTACAGGTCAAACCGTTACAGACATTTTTGCACTACAGAAGTTTTTGTGAGAACATTGATTTTCAAGATGTCTCATGGTCTGACAAACACACTTATCACCGCAGATGCGTCATAATGCCTCTGAACCCGTTGTGACTAGGGGGCAGTATTTTCATTTTTGGAAAAATAACGTTCCCATAGTAAACAGGATATTTTGTCAGGACAAGATGCTAGAATATGCATATAATTGAGACCTTAGGATAGAAAACACTCTAAAGTTTCCAAAACTGTAAAAACATTGTCTGTGAGAATAACTGAACTGATATTGCAGGCGAAAGCCTGAGAAAAATCCAATCCGGAAGTGACTCATCTTTTGAAAGCTCTGCGTTCCAATGCGTCCCTATTGAGCAGTGAATGGGCTATCAACCAGATTACTTTTTCTACGTATTCCCCAAGGTGTCTACAACATTGTGACGTAGTTTTACGCATTTATGTTGAAGAATACCCGTAAGCGGCTACATTGCGCAAGTGGTCACCTGATGGCTCTCAGAGTGATTCTCGTGTAAAATACAGAGGTAGGCATTATTCCAATCGGTCCTACTGAAAAACCAATTGTCCTGGTGGATATATTATCGAATAGATATTTGAAAAACACCTTGAGGATTGATTATAAACAACGTTTGCCATGTTTCTGTCGATATTATGGAGCTAATTTGGAATATTTTTCGGAGTTTTCGTGACTGCAATTTCCGGTCGTATTCTCAGCCAAATGTGAAGAACAAACGGAGCTATTTCGCCTACAAAAATAATATTTTGGGAAAAGGGAACATTGGCTATCTAACGGGGAGTCTCGTGATGAAAACATCCGAAGCTCATCAAAGGTAAACGATTTAATTTGATTGCTTTTCTGATTTCCGTGACCAAGTAACCTGCTGCGAGCTGGACAAAATGTTATGCTAGGCTATCGATAAACTTACACAAATGCTTGAAAATCTGAGATGACAGGGTGATTAACAAAAGGCTAAGCTGTGTCTCAATACATTTCACTTGTGACTTTTATGAATATGAATATTTTCGAGGAATATTTATGTCCGTTGCGTTATGCTAATTAGTGTCAGTCGATGATTACGCTCCCGGACCCGGGATGGGGAGTCACTAGAGGTTTTAATCCAGCGTACGGGATGTTTTGTTTGTTTTGTAACTTAGATTAACACACCGGTGCTTCAATAGATTATTTTTATCACACGTGGTTGCGTTATCACTTTGTTCGCTTGTATTTGACCTTTTCTCTCTTTGACCCCTGCATATTCCCGGTGGTCCGGCTCCCCCATGCTGTGTAATACCTGGAGACATGCCTCTCAGCCCATGTTCTAGCATTGTCATGGGCAGTGATGAGTTTTGGCATCCTCACGGAAAGATTCACTGACGTGCTGTGATGTGACCACCTCTGCTGGGCAGATGGTGTGTGTGTGTGTGTGTGTGTGTGTGTGTGCAAGTGTGTGTGCAAGTGTGTGTGCATGGACTGTTTATGGTATCTGGATTCAGAAGTAGGCCAACAGCACTTGAACAGCACTCACAGTAATACATTTCCATTACAGACACCGTCAAAGGTGGATGCATCCTTTCACACAGGCAGGAGAGTGGTCCAAAACAGGACACACACTCCAATCCAGCAGTATACACTAGAACCCTTCCTGAGCCTCTTTCTGCTGGCGGTCTCTGATGCTAGTTCATTGAAGCATGGCAGAGCAGGCTCAGGCTGACACTGTTAGCATTCATGCTAGGGCATGTCGGCGGGGGTAGCGGACAGAAAATTGTGCAGGTCTTTGCAATGCAAGTGTGAACACCACACAACCCATCTAGAGGATGTAACTAGAACACGCACAGGACTACGACGCTCACACACAGAACCCCCCGTCCCGCTGTCCCCGTCCCCCACAAACACACACAATATATGGTCAGAGCTAAAAGCAGCTAACCTCAGGCAGCATGCCATTCAGTACGTCTTGAGTGACGTGCTGTCGTCAGCTCAGCGTTCCCACCTTCTCATGTGACTCTCATATTGCAGAGCCTTGGTGTTAGGCACATCAAACAGACATCCTGCATGTAAGTGTGAAGGACGTGAAATTAAGATAAGCTTGTATTTCTCTCTGCCATGGCTTTGATTCAAATCGCTCAGACCGCATCTGGACAACAACAAAAAAGTTCCCCATGTCACCAATGCCATAAATTGAAATGTTAATAACCAAGAAAAGCTCAAATCTTTGCTTATATATGTTTTTTTTTACACAATAAACTCCATCTGCACTGAAGGAGACAGACGGTGTACAAACTCTCACATTTTGATCAGATTTAAGTGGGAGGCTGTGACAGAGCCATAATCCCACAATATGGGGGACATCAGGGATTGGTTTTGGGTGCAGATATAATGACAGGTGATCAGGCTGGTCAGAGCATGTCGCCAGAGCTCAGGGATCCTCTCTGTCACACCAAGATAAAAGTGGCATTCTGTGATTTGCTGAGCTCATACCAGCAGAATGGCTGGTTTTCCCTGCATCCCAAGCCCAACTTTGACTAGCCAAACAGCAATCAGCAGAGGGGTTGCATGAATACCGGATGGGGTATGGTTAGATGGCCTGATCATCCTCAAATCTCGTGTATGGAATGGGTGGCGTAGGCCTCTTTCTAGTCACATAATGATTCAGAGAAATGTCAAACGCATCATCTTGTAAGACACTCTTGGCTGCACTATCCCCTTTACATCAACTCTCCCTTTCTCCAAATCAAATAGGCAGATGTCTGTATGTATATGCAGCTCAGGAAAAGAACAGAAGAATCGAGAAAAGAGAATATTCATTCTCTTTTCCAAACTAAGAAAGAAATCCCTGAGAGCTATCCAATTACTTTTTGCTTCGACTACATTCTCTAACAGTTCGTCCCCGAAGGACTTCAGCTAACTAATTAAATCATTTTGACATCAACTTCTCTCTTCGAACTATGTCTCCCTCCCTCCTTTGGAGTAGATTTGCATGTACAGCACTGCACAGTATATCTGCGGGTTTTACAACAGAGCCACATAAATATTCCAATGACAAACACTTGTGTTCGGAGATTAAGGCATAAAAAAATGCGGCTGGCCTTGCAATAAGTACAATTTGCTGACACCTCAGCTGGGAGATATGTTGTGCACTCTGGCTGAGGAGAAGGAAGATTCCTGGGACTGTGCAGTGGCGGAATAATAGGTAAATAAATTGAAGTATAAAGCATGTGCCCAGGGAGAATGGAATACTCAACGATGGCTGAGCATGATCAGGGTGAAGATAAGATGGCCAAATGCAACGACAGGCCAAGATTAGGTCGTAAAACACAAGAAGACAGGGCTCAGGATAGAGTGGCTTTAGACAGGGCCCACTGGGCACACACTGGTTTGAATCAATGTTACTTCCGCCTCGTTTCAATGAAATTATGTTGAGCGAATGTGGATTTGACGTTGAATTGACGTCTGTGCCCATTGGGAGAAGATCCGAGATTGGCCACTAACACATCCTGATGTAGAATTATTATATGCTTTAAGAAGAGATGAGATGTGCACAGAGGAAAAGAGAGAGAGAGAGGCATTCTCGTCCAGAGGTGCTAGGCTGCTGCCATCTGCCATTCCTGCAGGTATGTAGAACAGTGGGCTACACATCAGAACCTGTTAAACATCAACACATAGGAGGAGCACAGATCTGGTTGGATGCTCAGTGAGAGGCTTCATCCATATTGATGATGACTTAGTCAAAAGTAGAACCATGAATTATAGAGAAGGGAGATGGAGGTGAAATTAGAATGTGGTACAGGGTTGGGAATGTACAAATGCACCTTTGATGTGTTGGAACCGCCCACCGACAACTGAAAGTATCTGGGTTTCATTTCACACATTTTCATGGGTAACTCAATTTGTAAATTTAAGCCGTTGACCCTAAAGTTCTGTTTTTATACTGTACTTTGAAGTCTACTTTACCCGAGTGAAGTGAGGCATGGTCAATGTGCCCAAACTAAGACCCCGTAGGGGGGTGGATCAATATTGGAGGGTGTCCCACTGCTGGCTAGACACTCCGTGACGTTCGGACTCTCTGAGTGACTGACAGTCCTTTTGCCCGATTAAAAGTATTGACACTGCACTGTTTGACTCCTTGATTGCTTACAGTCCCAACCTTGAGCCAACTCCTTCCTCAGCACCTCCCTCCGAGCAGCTTCAATATGTCTCTCACAGAGCAATAGAAGAGAAATCTATGCCATTGATCTTATCTTGGTTCGTCTGTTATTTGGTACAGTGGAATTTAAATGAGGAATCAATGTTTCATATGTCTAGCTACACCACATGGGGTGCAATTGAACCTTTTCAGATGATTACTCATGACACCTCTTACTATTAACCTTAGTTATACTTCCATTGCTTGTTTCCTGTATATGTTAAGGCTAAGGCATCAAACAGTTAAGATTAACAAAATAATAGGCCCACAAACCTGCTGATGACGTGGGAAAACGATACACAATAACACTACAGCTATACACTATACTATTTCTCAATTTCTCGAGGTGCTCAATGTACTTTATCATGTAGGGGAGAGAACTCAATTCATCCATTGTGTAACCGCCCACCTCATTCATTATCAGTGAAACGTTTGAATAATTTACAATTTCTTTGAAGGCCATGAAAATTGATTGAAAGTCGAGCAGCGATTATGAAATGATATTACGCGATGGCTAGTTTTTTGTTCAAATGGCTCGTACATTCTCCTATATTCATTTATTTCCATGTCCTTGGCTTATGTCTGGGAATTAAGATAGTCTGCTTTCGTACAAAGCCAGCAGCGCTCTCCTCATACACACACACACACACACAATACTAATGCCCCTTCCTCCGCGCCACACCATATCCTACCCATACTTCATGGATAAAGACACGCTCTTAAATTTGTTCAGACATCCGCTGAACAATGTGTAATAATTTGCCAGAGAACTGCTTAATGTTCACATGTTATGATTTTCAATTAGTTCAAATGAATACTATTTGAACGAGGCCTGGTAATCCAGACAAGGGCAAAGTTTTAATTCACATCCCTCCTCAAAGTGTTAATGTGATTTACATACACTTTTTTGTTCCCATGCAAATTCTGCTGGATAATGTGGTGGAGAGATATATTGAGAGAGAGCAGGAGGAGAGAGGATGAGAACCAGTGTTTAAGAATAGGGAAGAAGAAAGGAAAAGGGTTGCCCTGGCAATTTCCATTACGCCGTGTGATTCATTCCCTCTCTACTTATTTACATCACACGGTTTCCCTTTCCTTCCGATAGCCTTGTAGACTCCACACACGCCTCCGCAGCAGGGGTACCGTACGCTAGGTTAGCAGAGGCACAACGTTGACAATGTGGACCTATGGATTCAACATTGCAAGTGAAAAGCCGTGGCTTTCAAATGAGTGGAGCCAGGTATAGCATTTTACCTTGTTCAGTTTGAAGTGATGGGTCAATATTCTAGTCTGTGTTTGTCTCGTCTTCCGTCCCCAAACATCTGTATCAGCATGTCCAACCTATTGACGTCTACAAGTCAGTCAATCAAGTAACTCTCATCTCCCTCACTAACCCATTTCTTACAAGTCTATCTTAGACCACATGATGATTATTGACAAACGAGGTATCGCTCTTCCTCCTCTCAACCACACTTGACAGTGATCACGCAACAAGAGGGTTTGAGTGGTTAATAATGTGTGTGCAGGCACGCATATTACACACACACACACACACACACACACACACGATAATCATTAGTGTTTAACATACATTATCTCCCATTCACTAGGTCCTTATTCAGTGAATCAGTGTGTGTGGTTTATCTACACATAATCATCTATGCTCAGGGCTGTAATTGACACGACTTACACGGTTACACGTGGTACACAGCTCAGCCGTAAGTCGCACGAACCGTGAGAACAGAGGAGGACAATGGGTGATGATGGATGGATGGCCCTTCAGAGGACACCATCATCCCCTCTCTTATTTCTCTCAGCGCGAGGCGAGGCTGAGACACGGTGGCAGAAGACAGAAATCATTACATAGGATCACATCTGGGTCAGGCACAAACACAAAGCAAGAGAGATGTCCTCCTCGTCTGGCCCGCCACAACCCTAATGCAAATATCTGTTCCTGAGATAAAACATCTTATTGGACAGTGATGGCTTTTTCCCATCAGGCCGCTTGGGATGCATTTAACATGGACTATTAGAGGGCAACTGCACTGCATAGTGGAGCTATAGTCTTGCGTGGACTTCACCTGGTTAAACCAACGGTCATTTATCCCTTGTCATTTGTGTTGCATTACATTCATATTCAGAAATACAGGTAATTGCAAAATAAAGGAAATACGTTAGTAAATGAGGGATACAAATATATTGAAAGGATGTGCTTTGTTCCTGAGTTAATTAAGCAATTAACATCTCATCATCTTTAGGGGTATAACAACGCCCAATTGCTCATAAATGTGTCCACCAGGGTTAGAAGAGGAGATCTCAGTGACTTTGAAAGAGAGGTCTCAAAGGAGCATAGGGGCTTCAAAGTTCCTTTGTGTGTGTGCGCGCGTTACCTGTACTATTTTAAATGAATAGAACATTGTGTAATCACAAATGAATCGGTAACATTTCAGGACAGATGTCTGAATGTTTCAGGATTTCATAGCACATTTTCATATTGTCACGTCAAAGTCTTCTCCATTTATTGAAGAAAAGTGATGAAATGGAGACCGACGAAGAGACTGTGATGTAACTGCTCCAAAGTGAGCACCCACGAAGGTGTCAAATTACTTCTGAGAGAGTCCACAGTGGGTGTGTATGAAATTCCCTCAAATACTAGTCATCTACGTACATTCAGTGTACCCAGCCAACATAACAGGAACTCCGAAACACAACAATGCATTAATAACATAACGAAACGACCTGTTTTGATTTGAAAAGCAACGTCTTCCAGACAACCCACTGGCAGTTGTTGTTAGATCCATGCCAGCGCTCTCCAGACTGCCCTCCTCTCTCTGGGTTGTCTCAATATTAATCCGGTCCGCTCCTTGACCTTATCTAAGACTCATTGACATTTGGACGTGCTCGGATGAGGTTCCAAAATGCGGGTCACCAACCTGTGCGTTCCTAACGAACTGGGACCTCTTGAAACGGAGCGCTGCCATGCCACCTCATTAGTGGCCGTATACATGGCATCGCCTGGCGCCCATTGCCCGGCGTGTACACTCTTCTGACTGGAGGGTATGCTGGCTGATCTCTAATAACCCGAGGAAAGCTGTTGATGTTACTCTTGCAAGCTAAGCATTCAAAGTAAGAAAATCTATTCTTCCTCTGAGACCAGATTTGTGTCCTCTAGATGAGATTTGGGTTAATTACAAGAAGTCGTGTCATGTTAGATGTTAACACAACAGTGCTCTAATGACCTGATGCCTCCACCAATCGTATCACTTTGCTAATCACTAAGGATGATTTAGTATCCATTTAATAAATTATTCATACTAATTCCCCTTAACCTTGGTCAGAGGCAGGTGTCTGAGGCTTTTCTGTTGTTCTCACAGGACTGATTATTCAAAACCAGAACAATGCCACCGCCCAAACTGACTTAGAGTCACAGCGGGCTGAGTTGTTCAGGTATGGTAAGTCCATGTCCCACAAGACAACAGTGTCTGGAGGGCTCTGGGCCCTCATTAATTACTACAGTGTTGCTGCTGTTATCATTTAGGGCCAGCTACATTGAAACCATGTCTTCAACTCCAATTTCCACTGAAATGCTTTGTGATTGAGTTGGACAGGTTTCAAAGTTCACAAACCAAACGTACGCTGGTACTTACATCAGATCCTAATCATGGAGCAATATGGATAGATAACCGAGGAGTCTACAGTGGGCTGATGTGGCTAGCTGTTAATGCTTTGAAGGCCAGCTTAGATGGAGTGGAGGCTTTCTCTTGCAGAGGCCACCTCTGTGAAGCTGGGATCAGACACTGGCTTTTACATTAGGAACCTCCATCTCCCTCTTCCAGACCATCCAGGGGTGAGATAAATTGAGTGCCTCCACATTGACATGTAGGTTACACTGAGGTTACATATTTGAAGCAAGTCTCCACACTCAAATTACAGGTATCTGTAGCAATCTGTTGAAGAAATATTTTAATCATAAAATACAATGTTGTGTCTTCTTTGGCTTATTTGCAACATTAAAACCTACCAGTGTCATTATTGTACGGCAAATACATTTCAACAGACTGTCAAACGTCAAATAACAAGATCATTGAAAGAGCAGAAGAAACAAAATTGTTCTTTTTTTTTTAGTGCAATTAAGATGGCCTTTTGAACTCTCGGGAGCTTATCTCTCACTTCCATCAAAGACGTTCTCATATGCAAGTGAAAAGAAGTTGAAGTTTCGTATATTTGTTCATTAGTAGAGCATCTTTCGCCTCAGGAAAGATTTGGGGAAACGCCATCGTTTAAATATATGGACAAAAGTCGTGCTGTCGTCAGGATTAAATGTGAATGTTTTTTTAATGTGAATGTTTTTAATTTAGTCCGCTGTGCACGGAGAGACACTGGCTGTTGAAGAGTTGAGTCCGAAAATCAGCTAAATGTGATTGCTAATCGCTGTGTTCAACAAGCTCACGACCGGCAATAGCTACCCACACTAGTGGATTTCAAATTTCTGCTACCACTTATCGATGGAATTATTCTACCAGTTTAGGCAATACCGCCAGATCATTACATGCAGAAAGGTAAAGAAAATATATGGAGGCTTGCAATTGATCTACAAAACGAAACCGGCACCACCGACCACTCCGTTACGAATTCGCATTGCTTGAACACATGCTCTATTTGTTGATTTAATAATGAGTGTGTCACGACTTCCGCCGAAGTTGGCTCCCCTGCCTGTTCGGGCGGTGCTCGGCGGTCGTCGTCACCGTTCTACTAGCCGCTACCGATCCCTTTTTCGTTTGTCTGTTGGTTTTGTCTTATTAGTTTCACCTGTGTGTATTTTGGTTTAATTAGCTTCCATATATGTAGTAGTTTGACCCGCCCTTGTTTTGTGCGGGATTGTTTTTTGTTACTCTGTTGGTTGAGGTTTCATGTTTGTATTCTCCGGACTGTTTGGTCCTGTGTTTGGGCTGGTCTGTTTTATGCGCCTTGTATGTTGGCGTGACCGTTTTCCCTGCTCTCTGCGCCTGATTCCAACACACCACTCCTAGTAGGCTGTGACAGAGTGACTCAATATGCCCGCCCATTATGAACAGCACATGTCCTTTCTGACCCCCACCATGGGGTCAGGCATCTTCCTGGTCATCCTCCAGAACCGTTATGTCACCTGTCACCATAGAAATATGCTGAACAAAAAATATAAGCGCAACATGTTAAGTGTTGGTCCCATGTTTCATGAGCTAAAATAAAAGATCACAGACATTTTCCAAATGCACAAAAAAGTTATTCCTCTCAAATTGTGTGCACCCTGTTAGTGAGCATTTCTCCTTTGCCAATATAATCCATCCACCTGACAGGTGTGGCATATCAATAAGCTGATTAAACAGCATGATCATTACCCAGCTGCACCTTGTGCTGGGGATAATAATAGGCGGATCTAAAATGTGCAGTTTTGTCACACAACACAATGCCACAGATGTCTCAAGTTTTGGGGGAGCATGCAATTGGCATGCAGACTGCAGGAATGTCAACCATGGCTGTTGCCAGATAATGTAATGTTAATTTCTCTAACATAAGCCACCTCCAATGTAGTTTTGGAGAATGTGGCAGTATGTCCAATCGGCCTCACAACTGCAGGCCACATGTAACCACACCAGCCCAGGACCTCCACATCCAGCTTCTTCACCTGTGGGATCGTCTGTGACCAGCCACCCAGAAAGCTGATGAAACCGAGGAGTCTGTAATAAAGCCTTATGTGGAAAAACTCATTGTGATTGGCTGGGCCTGGCTACCCATTGGGTGTGCATGGCTTCCAAGTGGGTGGGCCTTCCAAGTGGGTGCCCCCCAGGCCCACCCACGCCTGCGCCCCTGCCCAGTCATGTGAAATCCAGAGATTAGGGTCTAATGAATGTATTTCAATGGACTGATTCCCTTATATGAACTGTAACACTGTAAAATCATAGAAATTGGTGTGTTTATATTTTTGTTCAGTATACTGTAGATAGAGGACTCTAGTGCCCAAAAGCCCATTTTAGCATGGGTACGCCATTGAGGACTTTAATCATTGTGAAGTAGTCAACTGGGTGGGACTTCCTATAGATTAAGGGAGGATCACATGATTCCATCTGGGTCATCAGGAGGGAACAGCCAATGATGATACTCATGAGCAAACATTCAATAACTGCAGGTAGCAGTAAATCACCAACCTTGGCTTTGTGCCTGTTCAAACAACACACTCTATGTAGCAGTATGCAGCCTTTTCAGTTTGTTTGCCAACTTAAGTAGTAGAGGAAGACGAAAATGTACTACTTCAAAAATGGAGATGGCCTCAATTGTGCTGCCCATGCTCTCACAAATGCCAAATGGATCAGATACAATGAAGCGATGTCTATCTAAGTCTATGCCTGAAACTGACCTATCCCATCCTGTCATCCCCATAATGGTGCTTTCAAGACAACTGGTGCCGCGTTCACGTGGTAGTCGGAACTCTGACATTTTCGACTTGCTAACTGTGTAACTACAACCAGTTAGCAAGTCTGACATTTACGAGTTTCCTAGTTCCGACTACACCTTGAACGCGACATGGGAACTTGGGAAAAAAATCATGATGTCAGTGATCTTCAGGTCAGAAAGTCAGAGCTCTAGAAAGGCCCGAGTGTCCTACTTGGAATTCCAAGTTGGATGACCATTCAAAACGATTTTTCTGAGATTTCCCAGTTCCCAGTTGTTTTGAACGGTCATAATACCTGACAGATGTCTGATGTCCTTTCCTGCCATTAAATCTTCCGTGGGTAACGACCGTCGACCACTCCATAGAAACCATATACATGTTCTGTCCTCCTTTGTATGTAGAGACAGGTAGGACATCTGTTTGTCCTCGGGTTTATTGACTGGGAAATGGTGAAACTGAACAAAAGAGATCATCACTGAAATGTAACAAAGTACACCGAAATAATCATCTGGTAAGTAGTTAATAAATAACGTTATGTAACAATGATGCTATGGAAGACATAAGACACCTGCAGATTCATGGAAATTGCAAAGGTACTGTAAATAGCAGTGGGGGCTGCTGAGGAGAGGACTGCTCATAATAATGGCTGGAGTGAAGTACAACGGAGTGAATGTAACGGTATCAAACATATGAAAACCATGTTTTGGTGGATACCATTCCATTTACTCGATTACAGCCACTGTTATGAGCCGTTCTCCCCTCAGCAGCCATTACTGCACACACATCCTGTTTACTATGGTCACATGACAGGTAAGGTCAAGGTCACATGACAGGAAGAAACTGCTGGTTGAAAATCCCCAGCAGGAGGACAGGAACGTGTCCAAAAAAAATGTAGACTCCTGTAACAGAACAATAGACGTGCCATTGCAAAGCACAGGCTGACAGAAAGCAAGGATATTCCTGCTCACATGGCACATACGGACAGATGAAGGGAATAAGAGATGAATGGGCGTGTTGATCAGCACCATGCGATAACCAAGTCCCTGGATGGCGCAATTAGTGAAGAGTTTGTTTAAAGTCTTTGGCATTTCACATGTTGAACGGGTGGAATGTGGTGATGAGAGTTGAAGATTCTTTGAAATCAATTATTATCCAGCGAATGAGCAGTGGCTTTCATATAATTGTTATGATGATGATGGATGTTGATGGTGTAACACTAAGGATGAAGATAGGTATGAAAATGATGACACAATTAAAACAATGAAAAAGAGGAAATGGTGATGATGCAGGTGTTGATGTCAAAGAGCAAGATGACTCCAACAACAACAACGATCCCTTTCCCAGCTCACAAAAACAACTTCAGATGCTATGACATGAAACGGTGTTATGAGCCAGACTCCGACACACAATCGATAAGCCAGCATCCATTTCTCAGCCCCGATTTCGTTTGAGAGGTTTAGAGGATGTGTCTGGCACGTTCCCTGTGCCTTGTATAATATCAACCTGTTAAGTTCGTAGGAAGGGTGGCTGTGACACAAACACTCTGATGTCATTCCCAGACTTCCGCCGGGCCAAGAGGACCTGGCCTTGATGTCAGTGATCCTCACAGAGACGAGGGAGAGACGGCTCACGCCAGCATCCTGCCGGACCAGGAGGCAACTGCATTCTCCCCATCCAGGAGACTGTTCAAAAAGGACGTTCCTCCCTCATGTTTGGGTATCACTTTCTGACATTGTAGATAAGGTGTTTGGTTACAGTGGTAAAACTCAAGGATATATTTTTTTAAACAGTACACTTATTGATGTTTTCCTCTCTTGGCTTTGTGATGTTACACACAACAGGGTCTAAATTGAGCGTCTCTTTTCATGTCCATCTTGAGAGATGTTATGCCACAGACATGGTATCAAATAGCTTGCCCATACTGCCAACACAGCACTTGTCTTTGAAGGTCTCATCCTCAGATTTGTCGCCTTAACAGGATTCATAAAGTCTTCACGGGAGACTCGAGGCAGACACTTTCAAAAGTCAAAAAAGAAAAGGGAAAAAAGGAAGTGGTACAAAATCCCACAATCCCTTGCTCTATCTCACTTTGCTCTGAACATCCACACCTGCTCTCTTACATAACACAGAATACAGTATCAGTCATCCTCCTCTGAGGCTTTTTCAAGTTGAAGTGGAGGTCTTAAACCACGTGCCGATCCATCCTTTCCCCAGACAGACAGCTCAGCACAGGGTCAACCAGTGCACCCACCTTGGCCTCTCACAACTAGGTGGGAGGGTCCCTCTCCTCACCCTCTCCCTCTACAATGACCAATAAAGAGCAAGCAGCTTGAGCCACTGACCAATACGTTTTGTGAAGCATGACTACTATGCCCACCCCGGGCTGAGGCCAAAACCGATGGAGGATATATGCATATGAATGACTTTTCTTTTACGATCCTCTCATAATCTAGGGTTAATTCTGAAGTGTAACCATAGTTAACCATAGTGAATAGGCAAGACTTATTGCAGATTTATTTTAGAATATGGTTCCACATTTCTGCAATCTGCAGAATATTGAAACGACTGGCAGTAATGGCTGCTACACAGACAACTGAGCTGCAATCCAATCAGAGGAGGCTGGTGGGAGGAGCTTTAGGAGGAAGGGCTCATTGTATTGGCTGGAATGGCATAAATGGAGCATGTAGTTTCCATATGTTTGATGTGTTTGATACCATTCCATTTATTCCATTACAATGGGCCCGTCCTCCTATGTCTCCCCCCACCAGCCTCCTCTGGTGCCAATAAGCATGAAAACCCTGTGTGTAATCCAATGCAGAATTGACAATCAGCGTTAGTGCAGACACTGTCCAAAAGTATTCCACTACAGAATAGAGGAGGACTCACTGTATCAATTATCTGCAAAATAATCCCTTGACAGTGCCTCACAGCAAGCCCATAAGCCCCTGTGTTCTGTGCATGTCCAATATTTAGCCTTTACGATGATGAGCCTGAGACTAGGGGAATGGATGGCACTGAACACACACCTCAGTCTCACACTGATTACTTACATGATACACACCTCAGACTCCCAACAAAAAATATACACCTTAATTTCACTTCCTTTGAATCAAAGCAAAATTCCCTGTTCCTACCTTCGGCGGCATTCTCCTGCAGACTGACGTCTCTAGCGTGGCCTGAGAAGGGTATCCTCCGGTAGGTCTGTTCTCTGATGTAGATGACCACCACCCCTAGAGAGAACTGGGCTGAGGTGCCCTGGTCCATAGCCTCTGCAATCAGAGTCCTCTGTCCCCGGGTCAGTGCCTGCTGCTTCTCTGTAGCCTGGGATGAATGAATGAAGGAAAAGTATTTTAGTCTGAAGTCGACCCTGAGCAAGCCATCCACCCTGATTAATAATGTTACAAAACCTGGATGTCCCCGGTCTAGAGAGAGTGAGAGCAGGGGAGGTAGGGAAAAGAGAGGCCTGGAGATGGACAGAGTGAAAGGCACTTGCAGAGTGAAAGGTTTTGAGGGGGAGAGAGAGGAGAGTGGTGTGATGAGAAAGAGATGACTTGCGTAGAGAGCTGGAAGTGTTGAGGAGTGGAGAGGAGAGGGAGACAGAGGGCAGGGAAAGATGACTTGTAGCCTAGACAGATGATGGTGGGGGGGGGGGACGACTAAGTATAGACAATGAAAGATACTGAACAGACAAATGGTTGCATTCACCAAGCAGCGTTTTCATGAATGATGTGGTATGGGAGAGAATTGTGCTGCTATGACTTCAGGATTTAACAAAAAAAATGTAAACTGAATTGTATTGATTATTGGTGTGATTGTGTTAATAATATGAAAATCATTTATTTTAACCTTTGGGGTTAATCATATTCAGATAGATCACCCTACTAAATAACCATGAGTACTGTTTAGAGAACTCAAGTAGCAAACAATCTGCTTTTAATCTATTGAGCATTGCATTTGCAACATGGAATATCACTTTGTCAGCTCTCTCTCTCTCTCTCTCTCTCTCTCACCATGGAAGCTCAGAGGAGATAAAAAAAAAAATAAGCTGATAAGAGTGATCTGTATCCTTGATGGCAACCTCATGCCCATTACAAGCTAGGATCTAACCTTACCCTGAGGCTATACTTAGAGACATATGGTCCAACCTGGGCAATGATTCTGGGTGAAATTATAAAGTGGGATGGGCTTGATTTGCGACTCCTCCGACTGTGGTCTCATGGAATATTCATGAGGTGATTAGTGGAGAGCTTATTAATTCTTGATAAATTATTAACACATTTATGACACATGGATGAGCTCTTCCGTTAGTTTATTTCCCTCCCAGAGTATGATATAATACCATACTGACATCTAGTGGAATTAAATCAGTACTATGTCTCCAGAATGGGAAGGAACATACTGTGACAAACGCAGTTCCTTTGATGACCATTATTAGTTCACTTCCTGATTATGCTTTAATTGAGGGCTCGTTATTCAGAGTTACCCTCTCTTCATAGAGTTGTTTCTATGATTCTGTCCAGTCCTTTGGATCCTATTGTTTTTCTGTCTCTACCTGGTAATTCATTGACCGGTTCATTTGAACGAGTTAATGAATTAATTGTGTATTTTATGTGCCAGAGATATCATTTACCTGGTTAGCAAAATACAGATTCCATCTCTGATATTTGATTACAATTTTAGAATGGAACCAGTATAGGCCCACACTGTTTGAGGGCCTTAGGTTTTGCATCTGCACTGTCCCATATCTACCTGCTCAGAGTATCTTCAATTGTACTGAACAAGAAAAGAAATGCAACATGCAACCATTTTAAAGATTTTACTGGGTCACAGTTCATAGAAGGAATCAGTCAATTTAAATACATTTATAAGGCCCTAATCTATGGATTTTACATGACTGGGCAGGGGTGCATTACAGACAGAAATACTCCTCAGCAATTGATTGGATTTTTTATTTCAGCTTATTAAAAATGGCACTAACACTTTACATGTTGCATTTATATATTGTTCAGTATATTTGACATACTGGAAAGAGTCAACCAATAAAACTGAGCAAATTGGAATTCTATGTGGCCCTGAATAGAGTACACTGTGGCATAATACCTGACCACTGTGACATACCCAAAATTAATAAAATCCTTGACTATGTAGAGACTCAGTGAGCATAGCCTTGCTATCGGGAGAGGCTGCCATAGGCAGACCTGGCTCTCTAGAAAATACCCACAAAATGAGGTGGAACCGGGCTGCACTTCCTAAATTCCTGCCAAATGTATGACCACCTTAGAGACACATTTTTCCCGCAGATCACACAGACCCACAGAGAATTTGAAAACAAATCAAACATTGATGATAATCTTCCATACTGTGTCTATTTGGGCAAACTACCGCAGTGTGCAATCACAGCAGTAAGCCCTGTGGCCTGTTGCCATGAGAAAAGGGCAACCAGTGCAGCAAAAACATTGTAAATACATTTCTCTTTCTCTTTTAATTTACCTTCCCCTAGCTATTTGCACATTGCTATAACACTGTACACAGCTGATAAAATAACTCTTGAAATGTCTTTAACTATTTCAAACCTGTGAGGGCAGTGTTTACTTTTCATTTCTTCAACATATATAAATTAATTGGCGAGGGCACTAGAACAGTCTGAAGTACCACCGTACTGGACACAGAAAATAAATGTCTACTGTTTGCAGATTATCTAGTGCTTCTGTCCCCAAACATGGTGCTACTGTAGGCCTTCAGACTTGGGCCCTGACAGTGAATCTCAGTAAGACAATAATGATGGTGTTTCAAAAAAAGGTCCAGTAGCCAAGACAGCAAATACACATTCCATCTAGACATGTTTCCCTAGAGCACGCAAAGAATTACACCTACAGAATCTCAGCCTAAACATCAACACCACAGGTAACTTCTAGAAGGCTGTGAATGATCTAAGAGACAAGGCAAGAAAGGCCTTCTATGCCATCAAAAGGAACAGAAAATTCAACATCCTAATTAGGATCTGTCTAAAAATACTTAAATCAGTTATCGAACCCATTGCCCTCTATGGTTATGAGATCTGGGGTCCACTCACCAACCAAGAATTCACAAAATGGGACAAACACCGAATTGAGACGGCATGCAGAATACTACAAAAATATGCTTAGTGTACAATGCAAAACCCCAAACAATGCATGTAGAGTAGAATTAGGACTATACCGCTAGTTATCAAAATTCAGTAATGAGATGTTAAAATTCTACAACCACCTTAAAGGAAGCGATACCCAGACATTCCACCACAAAGCCCTCACCTACAGAGAGATGAACCAAGAGAAGAGTCCCCTCAGCCAGCTGGTTCTGAGGCTCTGCTCAAAAACACAAACAGACCTCACAGAGCCCCAGGACAGAAACACATTTAGACTCAACCAAATCGTGAGAAAGCAAAAAGAAAACTATTTGGCACACTAGAAAGAATCTATGACGACACAAGGCAGGACCCAGATGCAGACACGGGAGACAGATGGTTTGAGCTCTGACATTTATTATAGTCCAAGGGGTAGGCAAAAGGCAGTTCGGGGACAGGAAAGAGTTCATAACCAGGTCAGAATCCAAAACGGTACAGGGCGGCAGGCAGGCTCGAGGTCAGGGGCAGGCAGAGTGGTTAAGCAGGTGGGCTCAGAGTCAGGACAGCCAATGGGGGGGGACCAGGCGCTAGGTGAAAACCACTGGTTGACTTGGCAAACAAGACGAACTGGTCGACAGAAAACACAGGGGAAGATGGATGTGGAGACAAGCACAAGGACAGGTGAAACAGATCAGGGTGTGACAGAATCAACCAAAAAACAGAGCAACTATGAATTTCATCTGGCCCTAGACAGAGAGTACACAGTCTGTCATAGCAGCAAGATTTGTGGACAGTTGCCATGAGAAAAGGGCAACCAGTGGAACGCAAGCAGTATTGTAAATACAACCTATATGTGTCTGTTGTTTTTAACCTTTACTACTGTACATAGTAACACTGTACATAGCCAATAATGTCTATATTCTTTAAAAACTTTTGTGAATATAATGTTTGCTAATATTTCCTTTGTTCTTTTCCCTTTTGTTTATTGTCTATTCCAATTGCTTTGGTAATGTAAGCACATGTTTTCCATGCCAATAAAGCCCTTTGAATAGAACTGAAATGAATTGTGAGAGCGAGAGAGAGACAGAGAGAATGCTGACAAGTTATACGTTTGCTCTTTAAGTATTCTACACAGTACACATGTTTATTTAGTAAGGTGATTGAATATAATCTACATATTATAAACACAATTACACAAATAATCCATACCATAAAGTTTATATATTTTTTTTAAATCCTGAAGTCATAGCAGGATACCACCTCATTCATGAAAAGGCTCCTTGGTGAATGCAACCACTTGTCTTTTCAGGATGTTTAATTGTTTATTTGCAACTCCCAATCTATCCTTAGTTCCCCCATCATCTGTCTAGGCTACACCTCATCTTTCACCGCACTGCCCTCCTTCTCCCTCTCCTCTCCTCTCCTCTCCTCTCCTCTCCTCTCTCCTCTCCTCTCCTCTCCTCTCCTCTCCTCTCCTCTCCTCTCCTCTCCTCTCCTCTCCTCTCCTCTCCTCTCCTCTCCTCATAATCTCTCTATGCAAGTCTCTTTCTCGTCGAATCACTCCCTCTCTCATCCTCTGTGCAGTCTAAACCTTTCACTGTGCAAGTCATGCATCCATCTCCAGCCTTGTCTTTCTACTCCCTACCTCCCCTTCTCTCGCTCTCTCTTTTTTCCACCGGTTCCATGTGCTATTTTTCCACTCAACTCCTCTAAACTCTCCTCCTCTGATTCACTCACCGCTCTCATCCCCTCCCTCTGTAACTCTCTCCCTCCCTTCCTCCTTATCTTGCTCACTAGGACTATACTTTTTCAGTGCCATCCATTCCCCTAGTCTCAGGCTCATCATCGTAAAGGCTACATATTGTACACGCACAAAACACAGGGGCTTACGGGCTTGCTGTGAGGCACAGTCAAGGGATTATTTTGCAGTTTATTGGTACAATGAGTCCACCTCTACTCTTCAGTGTCTGCATCGGATTATACTCAGTCTTTTCGCGTTTATTGGCACATGCACGGCTTTCTGCTCGGTTGGATTTCAGAGACTCACAGATGTATTTTAGAATATGTTTCCACACTTCAGCAATCTACACTCTTGCAACAACTGGTAGTAATGACAGCTGCGCAAACTGTGACAACCCTTGCTCATACCCTTTGGTAAAGTTTATGTACAACTTCCAAATTAACCCTAGGTCACGAGAGGATTGTAAAAGAAAAGTCGTTCACATGCATGTCCTCCATCAGTTTTGGACTCGGCCTGTGCTCGGATTGGTCGTTAAGCTTCAAACTGCAGTGGTTTAAGCTACTTGCTCTTTTTTGGTTGAGATCTCAGGCGCCATGTGCTTTGTAGGTTGGGTGTAATTGTAGCGAGTGAGAGGGTGGTAGTAGTAGTACTACTTCCACCCTTGTTGTGACGGAGCCGGTGTGGGGGGGTGCACTGGTTGACCCTGTGCTGAGGGAAAAGATGGATCGGCAAATGGCTTAAGCACTCCCCTGCACCTTGAAAAGGCCTCAGAGGAGGACCGCTGATACTGTATCTGTTTGATGTATGAGAGCAGGTGTGGATGTTCAGCCCAGCGGGAGATAGAGCTTGTAGGATTGTGGGATTTTCTTCTTTCACTTCCTAGAGCAGTTTAACCAATTGGATTCAAGCACCGTGGTTCTTTTTTCTTTGTAATCTGCAAGGTGTCTGTCTCAAGTCCTCCGTCAGACTTTAGGAATCCTGTTGAGGCGACAAATCTGAGGATGAAACTTTCAAAGAGCTTTGTCACTATGGGCAAGATATATGATAGCCTACCATGTCTTTGCCTGTAAGCCAATGCTGAATTGCATTGCTGAATTGCATTGAATCAGGAAAGTTTCCTCTCACAACCTTTACAAGCAAGAATGTTAAAATTTAATTATATTTAACGTACTTTACCGGTTGTCCGTGCGCTTGGTCCTTCTGGCGGTCGTAATGTGAGCCAATATATCAAACGCTCATTTCTGCCCGACGTACAATTCAATTCAAACGAACCACCTGCAGTTGGACACTGACATTGTAGAAGATACATGTTCGGCCGAATCGAGAACGAAGATAGTATCGCCAATACTAGGTTAGTTGAAATATCTATGGCAACGTTTTGTATAGGCAAACCTGTAATGCCCAGTAATGGATACCAATAATCTTTGGTTATATCTCATTACCTGGTGTATAATCTGTAGCTACTTTTTGAACAGTCTCCTGGATGGGGAGAATGCAGTTGCCTCCTGGCCTCCTGGTCCGGCAGGATGCTGGCGTGAGCCGTCTCTCCCTCGTCTCTGTGGAGGATCACTGACATCAAGGCCAGGTCCTCTTGGCCCGGCGGAAGAGGGAAGTCTGGGAATGACATCAGAGTGTTTGTGTCACAGCCACCCTTCCTACAAACATAACAGAAATGTTATATTATACAAGAACGTGCCAGACACATCCTCTAAACCTCTCAAAGGATATCGGGGCTGAGAAATGGAGGCTGGCTTATCGATTGTGTGTCGGAGTCTGGCTCATAACACCGTTTCATGTCATAGCATCTGAAGTTGTTTTTGTGAGCTGGGAAAGGGATCGTTGTTGTTTTTGGAGTCATCTTGCTCTTTGACATCAACACCTGCATCATTACCTTTGTCCTATTTTTCTGCGCCTCTAAAATAGGCATATCTTGTGTGTGTTTCCTGACTATACTCTCTCCCTGTCTTCTTCTTTCTTTCATGCCCACCTGTTGGTTTCTCTCGGCATTGTCTCACCGCTGTGACCTCCTACGACATGCCCACATTCCCGGTGTGACTCAGCCCACCAGGCACAGCAAAACCAGCACACGCCACAGGCAACAGCAAATCAGGATGGGTTACATCAGGTTTATGGAAATCACCTGGGAAACTCCTGTGGCGCCCTGGGAAATTAAGATGTTAAGACAAAAGACAATCTGTCATTTCAATTTAAATAGCCCTACTCCTTTTTGGCAGATACGCATTGATTTGTATACATTTTATATCATATATTTCCATTCTATATAATTACGGTAAATTCTTTGAAAATCCAACTGTTATCTTTTGAAAAATAAAGAATGCATCTGATCTCTCCACCACTCTGAGCTGTGTGTGACTCTCATGGATGTCTGGATTGCCGGGTGGAGGACACAGGCGATACATGTAAGTGCCACTGTTTTGGACAGTCACCGACAGCAGCAGGACGGAGAAGTCACATTCCCACATGTCCCTGACCAGAATCACTCTGGCTTCAACAGGCACAGTCCGGTCTTAGTAATGGTAGATGAGAGGGTGCAGCTCTTTATCCAGCCAGCACTGTTATTGCATACGGATGAGCACATTTCTAGTACAAATACATAGATTACTCCAGGTATGTGATTTATATCTATAAGTCCATTTTTGGCAATACATTTTTTATTGCTAAATATATTAATGTAGAAAATCCTGCATGTCAAATTTGCTGTGACATAGTATTGTTTGAGGGGTTTACCTTGTCAGTGAACTCCCACTCCACAAGGAGATGGTGATGTTCCAGACTTCTCAACACTGAGTGAGGAGGCAGGACAGATGGATGTTAGAGCCTGCTTCAACTGTCTGGTTTGGGCTGGTACCCACACAACCTGGAGTGCTACACACTGTGAATACTACTACTACTACTACTACTACTGCTGATACTACACACACACAAAAACAATAAACATGCGTAGCAGAAACCACAATCAATAATATTCCTTATTTACATTATAACATGAACATGATGTTACCTGTATATTAATGTTCATTTCTCTATTCTGAATTAAGGCAGTCCACTCTGATCCGTCTCTATTGTCAATGTGCCTCTTCACTTTGCTTACAGCTACAAGGTGCAACAAGTTACAGCAACACACTTGTGGTTCACCTTTACAAAACAGTCTGTGGGTGTGTCTGTGGGCGTGCCTGTGTCTGTGGGTGTGGGTGTGTCTGTGGGTGTGTCTGTGGGTGTGTCTGTGGGTGTGTGGGTGTGTCTGTGGGCGTGTCTGTGTCTGTGGGTGTGTCTGTGGGTGTGCCCGTGTCTGTGGGTGTGTCTGTGGCTGTGCCTGTGGGTGTGTCTGTGTCTGTGGGCGTGGGTGTGTCTGTGTGTGTCTGTAGGTTTGTTGGGAGGGGGCAGTTGTGCATGTCAATTTGTGGTCAACAGATCTCTTTAGTTAAACCTGAGATGCACACTGAGTGTACAAAACATTAAGAACATCTGCTCTACCTAGTTGAAAGCTATGATCTCTTATTTATGTCCCTTGGTAAATCCAATTAAACCAAATCAAATGTTATGGGTCACATATTTAGCAGATGTTATTGCGGGTGTAGTAAAATGCTTGTGTTCCTAGCGCCAACAGTGCAGTAGTATCTAACACTTCACAACAATACACACAAATCTAAAATAAAATAATGGATTTAAGAAACATCTAAATATTAGGATGAGCAATGTTGGAGTGGCATTGACTAAAATACAGTACATACATATGAAATGAGTAAAACAGAACGTAAAAATGATTAAAGTGACTCGTGTTCCGTTTTTAATGTGACCAGCTAGTCCATGTCTGTGTACATAGGGCAGCAGCCTCTAAGGTGCAGGGTTGAGTAACCGGGTGGTAGCCGGCTAGTAATGGCTATTTAAACTCTATGGGAATGGTGGGATGGTTGAGCTAACGTAGGCTAATGTGATTAGCATGAGGTTGTAAGTAACAACAATAATTCCCAGGACATAGACATATCGGATATGGGCAGAAAGCTTAAAATCGTGTTAATCAACCTGCACTGTCCAATTTACAGTAGCTGTTAAAGTGAAATAATACCATGCTATTGTTTTAGGAGAGTGCACAGTTATGAACTTGAACATGTATCAATAAACCAATTCGGCACATTTGGGCAGTCTTGATACACATTTTGAACATACATGCAATGGTTCATTGGATCAGTCTAAAAATGTGCACATACACTGCTGCCATCTAGTGCCAAAATCTAAATTGTGCCTGGGCTGAAATAATACATTATGGCATTTCTCTTGCATTTCAAAGATTCAAAAAATCTGCATTACTTTGTATTATCTTTTACCAGATCTAATGTGTTATATTCTCCTACATGTATTTCACAGTTCTACAAACTTCAAAGTGTTTCCTTTAAAATGGTATCAAGAATATGCATATCCTTGCTTCAGGTCCTGAGCTACAGGCAGTTAGATTTGGGTATGTCATTTTAGGCAATTTTTTTTTTTAAAGGGTCTGATCCTAAAGAGGCAGTCTTGTGGCAGATAGAAGCTGTTTTTCAGTCTCTCAGTCCCAGCTTTGATGCACCTGTACTGACCCCGCCTTCTGGATGATAGTGGGGTGAACAGTTCGTGGCTCGGGTGGTTGATGTCCTTGATGATCTTTTTGGCTTTCCTGTGACATTGGGTACAGTAGGTGTCCTGAAGGGCAAGCAGTGTGCACCACCCTCTGGCAGTTCAGTTGCCGTACCAGGTGGTGATCCAACCTGACAGGATGCTCTCAATTGTGCATATGTAAAGGTTTGTGAGGGGCTTAGGGGCCAAGCCGAATTTCTTCAACCTCCTGTTGCGCCTATATCCCTAACTCCCTTAACTTGCCACAACACAACTGATTGGCTGAAACACAGAACAAACAACTCCAGTACCGAAAGTAAGTGTGAGGGATGTTGTTGCGTGTGTGTGTGTCTGACTCTACTACCTTGGCCTGCTGTAACTATATACAGTGTGTGAGAGAGAGAGAGAGATGTTAGTAAATTCCTGAACTAAGTGTTTTCTTCATTCTAGATTGCAGCCAGTAGCAACAAGAAGAAACGCTGTGATGTGTGTGGACCCAAGAAGGACAGGAAGACACAGTACACAAGCATCAAGTGCAAGAAATACATTTGCAACACACACACGGTAACACTCTGTCCCTTATGTGATACTCATAGAAAGTATGAAAAAAACAGTGACAACAATAAGAATAGTAGATATAATACTAATGAAAGAAGTACAAATATAACAAATAAAACAAATAGAAATGTAATAATAGTCCATGTTCGGATTAATTCAACAAAACAAAGACTGGTCCACATATACAGTCTACTAATTATAACACATGGACAGAAGAGTACATTTTATTTTATATTAGGTTGCGGCAATCTGTGACATACTATGCTGCCAACTCTAACCTCAGACATTTGCCCCAAAAATATGCAAAGTTAATCTTTGTTTGATTGTTATGTGAATGGAAAAAAAATACATTTTGAATTTGGGGAAGGAGACTCTTCCCAGCACATTCGGGAAGTATTCAGACCCCTTAACTTTTTCCACATTTTGTTACCTTCCAGCGTTATTCTAAAATGTATTACATTAATTATACACACACAATACCCTGTAATGAAGAAGTGAAAACATTTTTTTTTTAATCTTAGCAAATTTATTTTTAAAATCAAAAACAGAAATACCATATTTACATAAGTATTCTGACCCTTTTCTACGAGACTCGAAATTGAGCTCAGGTCCTGTTTCCATCAATCATCCTTGAGATGTTTCCACAACATGATTGGAGTCCACCTGTGGTCAATTCAATTGATTGGACATGATTTGAAAAGGCACACACCTGTCTATATAAGGTTCCACAGTTGACAGTGCATGTCAGGGCAAAAACCAAGCCATGAGGTCAAAGGAGCTCAGGTGGTAGCGTCTGATAGACACATGGCCCAGGTGGTAGCTTCTGATGGAAACATGGCCCAGGTGCTAGCTTCTGATCAGTACCCAGAACATGGTTGCCACATTCTCAGAATCCCAGAAATGTGTATATTTACAGTAGCATGTCTGTACTTTCTCACATTTGCCATTTAAGTATTGGTGATGCCAGTTATACCAAAACAAGACAGCTATCATGTGGGGAAAAAATAGACAAATTGCAAAAGAATCACTTGGGTCCAGTGTCGTGGGTAATAATATTACTGACAAAGATATTGAGAGCTTCTGTCTGCAGTTTTGTCAAAATCATGTGGATAAGATAGCCTTGTTCTTTCAATGTCCTGTACCTACATAGTACTCTAATTACCCCCAATTCATGTTGATAAGATAGCCTTGTTCTTTCAATGTCCTGTACCTACATAGTACTCTAAGTACACCCAATTCATGTTGATAAGATAGCCTTGTTCTTTCAATGTCCTGTACCTACATAGTACTCTAATTACCCCCAATTCATGTTGATAAGATAGCCTTGTTCTTTCAATGTCCTGTACCTACATAGTGCTCTAATTACCCCCAATTCATGTTGATAAGATAGCCTTGTTCTTTCAATGTCCTGTACCTACATAGTACTCTAATTACCCCCAATTCATGTTGATAAGATAGCCTTGTTCTTTCAATGTCCTGTACCTACATAGTACTCTAATTACCCCCAATTCATGTTGATAAGATAGCCTTGTTCTTTCAATGTCCTGTACCGACATACTACTCTAAATACCCCAATTCATGTTGATAAGTTCACTTACAGTAGTTAGTGCACATATACTCATACTTTTTGTACTATATACACACATCACAGGAGGCTGGTAGGAGGATACATAGGAGGACAGGCTCATTGTAATGACAGGAATGGAATAAAAGGAACTGAGTCAAATGTGGTTGGTTTGATACCGTTCCATTTATTCCATTTCAGCCATTACAATGAGCCCGTCCTCCTATAGCTTCTCCCACCAGCCTCCACTGACGCACATCCTTCCCTGATCAGTTAAGGCCAAAGTGCTATGGGGTGAACAGCTTCTCCAAGCTTTGTGTAGGCTGCTTTTGCATTGAAAGGTTCCTCCGTTTTTTTTTTGCATGAGCTGGACCACAGACCTGGGTCTGGGGTCTTTGGGTGAACTCCAGGTAAAATAACTACGGGCATAGCGCCATCTGAAGCCCTCACTTCCCTCACTGATGGATAGTTTCAGAATCTTGTGCAGCTCCTCATAGGAGTCACGGGTAGGAAGGCACAGCTGGTTCAAACAGGTGTGCAGTGGCCAGGGTGCTGTGTGTAGGAGCAGCGATGACCTGGAATGAGGGGCCAGAGGGTGGGTGTCAAAACTCCCGGTGGGCAGCCGAAAGGAGCACGGGGTGAACTGCAGCAGGTGGTCAAACTCCTCCCGGGTGAAGCTGGACACATCACCTTCTCTCTGAAGTGCCAAGACCCCCCGACGATCACAACAGGGGCCTTGAAGTCCGACACGTTGATGTCCCCTGTGACTACACATCAACAGTTCATTCAAACCTTTGAAAAAGTGCTCCGCCTTGCCTCATACTTTGAGCCCCTCCAGATATCAGCTCCACCCCTTTTTCCAGCTGTCCTAAGAGAAGATATGGGGTGTATTCACAACAGTAGGAACGAATCGGAAGCAAATAGAAGCAAACAGAATGAAACGGGAGTGACTGAATTTGTAGAATTAGAAACTCTTGTTTTTATTGCAAAACATTTTCCACTGCAAAACGTTTTGCTACGGTGTGCAATAATGAAATACATCCCTGGTGGTGTCCACTATCTGCCTCAGGTGAGAGGAAGACTGTGCTTTCCTCTGGCTATGATGGATGGGGCTCATGATGCATACCTTACAGCAATAAATCAAGGCTCTCTCCTTCACAAACTCTCTCCGAATGATCTATACTGAATGTAAATATTAACGCAACATGTAAAGGATCGGTCCCATGTTTCATGAGCTAGAATAAAAGATCCCAGAAATGTTCCATATGCACAAAAAGCTTATTTCTTTCTCTCAAATGTTTTGCACAAATGTGTTGACATCCCTGTTAGTGACAATTTCTCCTTTGCCAATATAATCTAAAGTCTAAAGTTAAGTAAAAATACTTGAAAGTACAATTTAAGTCGTTTTTGGGGGGGGGGTCTGTACTTTACTTTACTATTTATATTATTCCCAACTTTTACTTTTCTTCACTACATCCCTAAAGAAAATAATGTACTTTTTACTCTGTACATTTTCCCTGATACCCAAAAGTACGTGTTACATTTCGACAAGAAAAGGGTCCAAATCACATGCTCATCAAGAGAACATCTCTGGTTATCCCTACTGCCTCTGATCTGGCGGACTCACAAATCACATGCTCATCAAGAGAACATCTCTGGTCATCTCTACTGCCTTTGATCTGGCGGACTCACAAATCACATGCTCATCAAGAGAACATCTCTGGTCATCTCTACTGCCTTTGATCTGGCGGAGTCACAAATCACATGCTCATCAAGAGAACATCTCTGGTCATCCCTACTGCCTTTGATCTGGCGGACTCACAAATCACATGCTCATCAAGAGAACATCTCTGGTTATCCCTACTGCCTCTGATCTGGCGGACTCACAAATCACATGCTCATCAAGAGAACATCTCTGGTTATCCCTACTGCCTTTGATCTGGCGGACTCACAAATCACATGCTCATCAAGAGAACATCTCTGGTTATCTCTACTGCCTTTGATCTGGCGGACTCACAATTCACATGCTCATCAAGAGAACATCTCTGGTTATCTCTACTGCCTTTGATCTGGCGGACTCACAAATCACATGCTCATCAAGAGAACATCTCTGGTCATCCCTACTGCCTCTGATCTGGCGGACTCACAAATCACATGCGTTGTTCGTAAATGATGTCTGAGTGTTGGAGTGTGCCCACGGCTATGTGGAAATGGTGTCGTCTGTTTTGCTTAATATAATGATTTATACTTTTGATACTTAATTATATTTTAGCAATTACATTTACTTTTGATGCTTAAATATATTTAAAACCAAATTCTTTTAGACTTTTACTCAAGTAGTATTTTACTGGGTGACTTTCACTTTTACATGAGTCATTTTCTATTATGGAATCTTTACTTTTACTCAAGTGTGACAAGTGATACTTTTTCCAGCACTGTCATGAAGCTGATTAAACAGCATGGTCATTACACAGGTGTACCTTCAGCAGGGGACAATCAAAGGCTACTCTAAAAGGTGCAGTTTTGTCACACAACACAATGCCACAGATGTCTCAAGTTTTGAGGGAGCGTGCAATTGGCATGCTGACTGCGGGAATGTCCACCAGAGCTGTTGCCAAAGAATTGTACTTTCATATCTCTACCATAAGCCACCTCCATCGTTTTTTTGGAGAATGTGGCAGTACGTCCAACCAGCCTCATGACCGCACACCTTGTGTTACCACGCCAGCCCAGGACCTCAACATCCGGCATCTTCGTCTGGGACCAGCCACCCGGACAGCTGATAGAACTGAGGAGTATTTCTGCCTGTGGGGAAAAACAGATTCTGATTGGCATAGATTATGGCCTAAGGAATTTATTTAAATTGACTGATTTCCTCATAACTCAGTAAAATCATTGAAATTGTTACATGTTCTTATCATATTTTTGTTCAGTATATGTGTGTGCTCTAGGGCAACAGTATCTAAGTATAATTTGTATTTGTTGTTCTGTTACTGGATTTTTTTTTGGAACACCATTATTTTTTGTCTTACTGAGATTCACTGTCAGGGCCCAAGTCTAACATAATCTGTGCAGAAGATCTAGGTGCTGCTGTAGGCCCTCTTTGGTTGGGAACAGATCTAGGTGCTGCTGTAGGCCCTCTTTGGTTGGGAACAGATCTAGGTGCTGCTGTAGGCCCTCTTTGGTTGGGAACAGATCTAGGTGCTGCTGTAGGCCCTCTTTGGTTGGGAACAGATCTAGGTGCTGCTGTAGGCCCTCTTTGGTTGGGAACAGATCTAGGTGCTGCTGTAGGCCCTCTTTGGTTGGGAACAGATCTAGGTGCTGCTGTAGGCCCTCTTTGGTTGGGAACAGATCTAGGTGCTGCTGTAGGCCCTCTTTGGTTGGGAACAGATCTAGGTGCTGCTGTAGGCCCTCTTTGGTTGGGAACAGATCTAGGTGCTGCCGTAGGCCCTCTTTGGTTGGGAACAGATCTAGGTGCTGCTGTAGGCCCTCTTTGGTTGGGAACAGAGGCACCAGATCATCTGCAAACAGTAGACATCGGATTTCTGATTCGATTAAGGTGAGGCCGGGTGCTGCAGATTGTTCAAGTGCCCTTGCCAAATCATTGATGTCGAGGAGGGTGGAGCTCAAGCTGCATTCCTTTCTCACCCCATGGCCCCGAGGAAAGAAATATGTGATTATTTTAACTGCACACTTGTTTGTTTTTTTTGTATATAGATTTTATAATGTCGCATGCTCCCCCCCCCCCCCCCCCCCGAACCGCTTTTCATCAATTTGTATAGCAGACCCTGAAAATCAACCAAGCATAAGACTTTGCTTTTGTTTTGTTTTGTTTGTTTGTCAATAAGTGTCAAAGGCCAATTTGACATTTGCTCAGGACATTGTTTTCACTGGGGAAATGTTGGAGTCTGCCGTTGTGCGGGGGATTTTTCTGAGACTGCCGTTAACGCAGATTCCACTGTAATTATTGGGGTCAAATTTGTCTCCAAGTTTGTGGATTGGTGTGATCAGACCTTGGTTCCAAATATTGGGGATGATATGAGAGCTGAGGATAGTGTTGAAGAGTTTTTAAGAACAGCCCATTTTAATTTGTGCTCTGTGTATTTTATCATTTTGTTTAGTATACCATCAACACCACAGGCCTTTTTGGGTTGGGGGGTTTGTGTTTGGTCCTGTACTCATCCAATGTAATTGGAGAATCCAGTGGGTTCTGGTAGTCTTTAATAGCTGATTTAAAGTTTGGTAAATGATCATCTAAAAGTTTTTGTTCTTGGTTCTTTGTTATGTGGCCAAAAAGATTGGATGAGTACTTTATCAGTACATCTCCATTTTGGATAGTTAGCTCTTCGTGTTGTTCTTTGTTTAGTGTGTTCCAAAATCCCCAAAAGCTGATAAGTGTGATCTGTATCCTTGATGTCATCCCAGTGCCCATTACAAGCTTGGATCCAACCTTACCCTGAGGCTATAGAGACATTAGACACATGATGAAGTGGGAAGGGCCCGGTGTGCAGCTCCTCTCTCCTATCTCCTGACTGTGGCGTATCTCAGATTTCATGAGTGTGTGTGGTCTCAATGAATATTCATGAGATGATTAGAGGAAAGCGCATGAATTCTTGATGAATTATTAACACATTTACGACACATTGAGGTGCTCGTCTGTTTTTGGCCTCCCAGAGGAGTGTGATATGATGCCATTCTGATATCTAGTGGAATTAAATCAGCACCACGCTGCCAGTGTGGGGAGGGATTTACTGTGATCGGCAAATATAGTCCCTCTGAAGACCATATCAGTTCACTTCCTGATTATGCTTTTTTGAGGGCTCATGATTCAGCTGTACCTTTTTTTATGGTTGTTTGATCCTGTTGTTTTTCCTGTGTCTGCTAGGTAATGAATCGACCAGGTAGTGTGTTTGGTGTGCAAATGACAGATTCCGTCTCTGTTTGATTAAAATGCTACAGTGTAACCAGCATAGGGCTACTCTGAGGGCCATGGGTTTTGCAGCTGCTCTATCCCATATCTATCTGCTCGGAGTATCTTAAATTAGATCATTCAGAGAGTCTGTGAAGGAGAGAGATTTGATTTACTCCTGTGAGGTGTGCATCATGAGCCTCATTCATCACAGTCAGAGAAGAGGACAGACCTCCTCTCACCTGAGGCAGATTGTAGTCATTAGTGAACACCATAGCAAAATGTTCCGCAACAAGGGTTTCTATTGGACAAATTCAAGTAGGTCACTCCCCATTTCATTACGTTTGACTCTATTTGCTTCCGTTTGGATCCTAGTGAATACACCCCAGATCTGTGGAACAGAAAGTCAAAGGGGATGCTTCATCCCCATGGAAACAGCAGCTCTACTTCGCTTCCTCATAGACAGAGGGCACTAAAGGCTACTATACAGTCTGCAGGAGCCCCACTGAAGGAAGAGTTTGAATGATTTGAGAGTATTATCAAAGGAACTACACATGGTGAGAAGATATTACTACTTTTTTTTATCCTTCTAACTGGAACAAAAAAAGATGTGTTTAAAACAGCCTTTAAAATGCCCATGAATTTAATCAGAAGACTGAGAACACACAATGTGGTTTCGTCAGTGGGTCTTCTGGGGAAGGGGAAACTGTGAGGGACAGAGGGACAGAGAGAGAGAAGGACAGAGGGACGGAGAGAGAAAGAGAGGGACAGAGGGACAGAGAGAGAGAGAGAGGGACAGAGGGACAGAGAGTGAAAGAGAGGGACAGAGGGACAGAGGGACAGAGAGAGAGGGACAGAGGGACAGAGAGAGAGAGGGACAGAGGGACAGAGGGACAGAGGGAGAGAGGGAGAGAGGGAGAGAGGGAGAGAGAGAGAGAGAGAGAGAGAGAGAGAGAGAGAGAGAGAGAGAGAGAGAGAGAGAGAGAGAGAGAGAGAGAGAGAGAGAGAGAGAGAGAGAGAGAGAGAGAGAGAGAGAGAGAGAGAGAGAGAGAGAGAGAGAGTAAATGGACATTTAAATGTTATGTGTCCACATAACTGAGTGTGTGACTAACCTTGTGAAACTGTCCTGTTCAAATCTCCTCTTCTTGGGAGTATCATCCCGTGTTGAAAACCAGCTTGCACCTGTGTCATCGTATATGTGTATTTGTTATGGATCCCCTACTCTTTCAGGATTCCAGCAAAATTAAGGCAGTTATACAATTTTAAAAACATTACAATACATTCATTACATAATTCTCAACAAACTAAGTGTGTGCCCTCAGGCTCATACTCCACTACCACATATCTACAACACAAAGTCAATGTGTACGTGTGTGTATAGTTCGTGTGTATGCATGTGTCTGTGCCTATATTTGTGTTACTTCACAGTTCGTGCTGTTCTATAAGGTGTATTTTTGCCTTCTTTGTAGATCGGATTCCACCGCTTGCATAAGTTAGCTGATGTGGAATAGAGTTCCATGTAGTCATGGCTCTATGTAGTACTGTGCGCCTCCCATAGTCTGTTCTGGACTTTGGGACTGTGAAGAGACCTCTGGTGGCATGTCTTGTGGGGTATGTATGGGTGTCCGAGCTGTGTGCTAGTATTTTAAAACAGACAGCTCTGTACATTCAGCTTGTCAACACTGCTTAAAAAAAACAAGTAATGAGGAAGTCAATCTCTCTTCCACTTCGAGCCATGAGAGATTGACATGCATGTCATTAATGTTAGCTCTCTGTGTACTTTTAAGGGCCAGCCGTGCTGCCCTGTTCTGAGCCAACTGCAATTGTCCAAAGTCCCTATTTGTGGCACCTTACCACACAACTGAACAGGTGCGACAAAACTAGTCCTGTAGGACCTGCCTTATTGATAGTGTTGTTAAGAAGGCAGAGCAACACCTTATTATGGACAGACTTCTCCCCATCTTAACTACTGTCGTATCAACATGTTTTGACTATGACAGTTTACAATCCAGGGTTACTCCAAGCAGTTTAGCCACCTCAACTTGCTCAATTTCCACATGATTCATACGAGACGTAGTTGAGGTTTAGTGTTTAGTGAATTATTTGTCCCAAATACAATGCTTTAAGTTTTGGAAATATTTCAGACTAACTTATTCCTTGCTACCCATTCCGCTCTTTGTTAAGTCTTGCAGTTATTTCAGTCACTGTAGTAGCTGACGTGTACAGTGTTGAGTCACCCACATACATAGACACACTGGCCTTACTCAAAGCCAGTGGCATGTCGTTAGTCAAGATTGAAAAAAGCACGTGGCCTAAAACAGGGGAATTCCTGCTTCTACCTGGATTATGTTTGAGAGGCTTCCTTTAAAGAATACCCTCTGTGTTCTGTTCGACAAGTAACTCTTCATCCACATTATAGCAGGGGGTGTAAAGCCATGACACATACTGTACGTTTTTACAGCAGTAGACTATGATCAATAATGTCAAAGCTGCACCAAAGTCTAACAAGTCAGCCCCTACAATCATTTTATCATAAATTTCTCTCAGCCAATCATCAATCATTTCTGTAAGGGCTGTCTGTGCTTGTTAAGTGTCCTTCCCTATATGCGTACTGAAAATCTGTTGTCAATTTGTTTGCTGTGAAATACCATTGTATTTGGTCAAACACTATTTTTTACAGAAGTTTACTAACACGGAACCCAAACCGTCTGCGCGCGTGCGCCATCGTGCGCTGTAGTGCATAAATGTATTTTGTCCCCCTACACCAAACGCGATCACGACACGCAGGTTAAAATATCAAAACAAACTCTGAACCAATGACATTAATTTGGGGACAAGTCAAAAATAATTAAACATGTATGGCAATTTAGCTAGTTAGCTTGCACTTGCAAGCTAATTGGTCCTATTTAGCTAGCTTGCTGTTGCTAGCTAATTTGTCCTGGGATATAAACATAGAGTTTTTTTTTTACCTGAAATATTTTTCATATTTTATTCAACCTGGAAAATATTTTATTTTACCTGAAATGCACAAGGTCCTCTACTGCGACAATTAATCCACACATAAAACGGCCAACCGGATCGTTTCTAGTCATCTCTACTCCTTCCATGCTTTTTCATCTTTGTACTTATATGGTGATTGGCATCTACACTTTCATAGTGTTACCACGACAACCGGCAAAGCATTTCGTCTTTCAATCACCCACGTGGGTATAACCAATGAGGAGATGGCACGTGGGTACCTGCTTCTATAAACCGATGAGGAGATGGGAGAGGCAGGACTTGCAGCGCGATCTGCGTCAGAAATAGGAATGAGTTCTTTTTTAGCCCTTGGCAATGCCCCGTTGGGGCGCACGAGCAGTGTGGGTGCAATAATTGAATAACATGGATTTCTACATTTATTTTGCAACGCGACATGTCCGGTCTGGTCTGCACATAAGGGTTGGTAACAGGCTAATTGTTTGGCTATTTGAGCCATTAAAGGGGGCTTTACTATTCTTGGGTAACGGAATGACTTTAGCTTCCCTCCAGGCCTGAGGGCACACGCTTTCTAGTATAGATAAAGTCCCGCCAAAGAACAGGAAACTATAAAGAGATGTGCTTATCACCCAATGCTTTAGAATTCAGATTGTCTCCACTGCGCTGTGTATGTTGGTTTGACTTGGAGTCCAGCAGATCCTTATTTTATATACCCACCACAATAGAGAGAATTCTGACAAGTAATATGTTTACTCTTTGAGTTTCCAACACAGTACACATGTGATTTAAGACATACACAGTACCAGTCAAAGGTTTGGACACACCTACTCATTCAAGGGTTTTTCTTTATTTGTACTATTTTCTACATTGTCTAATAATAGTGAAGACATCAAAACTATGAAATGGCACATATGGAATCATGTAGTAAGCCAAAAAGTGTTAAACACATCCAAATATATTTTAGATTTGGAGATTCCCTGTGCCTTGATGACAGCGTCTTTCGTAACAGCACGCGTGGGTGTACCAGAGGAATGACAATGACACATCTCAGACACTTTATTGAGGGGTGTGTTTTTCCTTCTCTCCAAAATGAAAGAGCTCTGTTGACCACGGACAGATGTGCCAACCCCCCCCCCACCCCCTTCCAATCCACACACACATACGCACTGTTTAGTGAAGGGGAACCACCAGTATGTTGCTGTAACTTGTAGCTGTAAGCCTTTCCACAGTGACAAAGTGAAGAGGCACATTGACCATAGAGACCAGGCCTTTCATCGTCATGAGCCAAACCAGATAAATCAATATGTAATGCATCGCAGAGTCAAGAATAGGTAAGATAATGGTCATGTTCAAATGTAAGTAAGGAACATTGTTGAAACTGTTGGTCACCCAAGAACATGGAAATATAATGGTTTGCACATTGGCAACATGGCTGTTCTATCTGTGAAGGAGACATACTTATATGGCTGGCAGACTGGTGCAATTGACATGTTGAATCACACACAATACTCCATAATGACAAAGAAAAACCCAGGTTTGTAAATGTTTTTTCGCTAATTGATAAAACATACAAAAATGGAAATATCACATTTACATAAGTATTTAGACCCTTTAAACGGTACTTTGTTTTAGCACGTTTGGCGGTGATTACAGCCTCGAGTCCTCTTGGGTATGACGCTCCATGCTTGGCGCACCTGTATTCTTCTCTGCGGATCCTCTCAAAATCTGCCAGGTTGGATGGGGAGTGTTGCTCCACAGCTGTATATTCAGAGATGTTCGATCAGGTTCAAGTCCGGGCTCTGGCTGGGCCACTCAAGGACATACAGAGACTTGTCCCGAACCACTCCTGCGTTGTCTTGACTGTTTGCTTAGGAGGGGGATATGAGGAGAGGGGGATATGAGGAGAGGGGGATGTGGGGAGAGGGGGATGTGAGGGGAGGGGAACCATGTCCTGCTGGAAGGTAAACCTTCACCCCAGTCTGAGGTCCTGAGCACTCTGGAGCAGGTTTTCATCAAGGATCTCTGTACTTTGCTCTGTTCATCTTTGTCTCGATCCTGACTAGTCTCCCAGTCCCTGCCGCTGAAAAATATCCCTACAGCATGATGGTTCCACCACCATTCTTCACCGTAGGGATGGTGCCAGGTTTCCTCCAGAAATTACGCTTGGCATTCAGGCCAAAGAGTTCAATCTTGGTTTCATCAGACCAGAGAATGTTCTGAGAGTCTTTAGGTGCCTTTTGTTAAACTCCAAACTAGCTGTCATGTGCCTTTTACTGAAGAGTGGCTTCCGTCTGGCCACTCTACCATAATGGCCTGATTGGTGCTGCAGAAATGGTTTGGTTTTCGCTCTGACATGCTCTGTCAACTGTGGGACCTTGTATAGACCAGTATGTGCCTTTTTCAAATAATGTCCAATCAATTGAATTTACCACAGGTGGACTCCAATCAAGTTGTAGAAACATCTCAAGGATAACGAATGGAAACAGGATGCACCTGAGCCTTATTTCGAGTCAGGTAGCAAAGGGGCTGAATACTGTACTTATGTAAATACGTTTTTTTTTTAAAATTATTTTTCTAAATGTGCAAACATTTCTAAAAACCTGTTTTTTCTTTGTCATTATGGGGTATTGTGTGTAGATTGCTGAGGATTTGTTATTTATTTAATACATTTTAGAACAAGGCTGTAACGTAACAAAATGTGGAAAAAGTCAAGGGGTCTGAATACTTCCCAAAAGCACTGTATGTTTGCAATTATATGCTAGTTGCATTCTACTGCGGTACAAGTCTAAATGAAGAGTGTATTTTTAAAACGCTATACCCACAACTTTTTCACATTTGTTTTTTTTCATCAGAAATTATTGCCTATGTTTACATGTTTTAATACTGTTCTCAGTTTTTTTATAAAAAATGTTTTGTGTGTGTGTGTGTGTGTGTGTGTGTGTGTGTGTGTGTGTGTGTGTGTGTAAAAATGCCATATGTCCATTGTTTTGCTGGAATGCAAGGTTCGATTCCTATATATTTTACTGTGATATGTGGTTGTCTCACCTAGCTATCTTAAGATAAGATGAATGCACTAACTGTAAGTTGCTCTGAATAAGATTGTCTGCTAATTTGTCAAATCTAAATGGTTTACATACAGTACAGATCGCATCTGCATTGAATATCTTTAATAACACTTTTTAAATATTGATGTCTCAAATGTATCATTTGTACTATTCTGTATTAAAAATGTAGTTGTTTGTTATATTCGGACTGGTCTCTGAGAGTGAGGCGGGTATATAGCATTTTGCTATTAAAACCATGATTATTTGTCTCTCTGAAATGAAACCAGTGACAGACTTGAAACAAATACATGTCTGTCATTGAACAACCACATGCCATGATTAGATAATGACAAAATGCACAAGAAAAGAGCTTAATGGATAAAACCGTCACCATATCATATACCACTACCAAGACTGAATTGTCACCGTTGAACCAAGAGTGTTTCTGGTTCGGAAACATCTCTGAAGGTGACTTCTCGCTCCTGCTGCTGTCGGTGACAGTCCAACGTAGTGGCACCTACCTGTGTCTCCTATGTCCTCCACCTGGCAATCCAGACATCCATGAGAGTCACACACAGCTCAGAGTGGTGAAGAGATCAGGTATATACTTTATTTTATAAAGATAACAGTTTGACTAAGCATTAAATACAAATATATGTAAAAAACGAATAATAATAATCAACGTGTATACGCGGGTAAAGGAGTTGTGCTATTCAAGTCAGATTGACAGATTATCTTTCGCCTTTACACCTTGAGATCCCAGGGCGGCACAGGAGTTTCCCAGCAGATTCCCATTAACCTGATGTAACCCATCCGGAGACAGACTGTACCTGCTCGCTCGAACACAACACAGGACACAAACTGCTATGTCACACTCCAGAGGCTCAGGGCCCCGCCCCCTCCCACACCATCTAGAGGAGAGGGCATCCACGTTACCATGGTGAGCACACTGTGTACAGAACAGAGGCTTTAATTCCTCTATTTTGAGATGATCATACAGCCATTTCTTACACTCAATACAGTCCTTGATAATACACAGGTTTTTTGTTTGGCCACTTGACTGAATGTGTGTGTGTGTGCCTGTATGTGCGTGAGCTCATGTGCATGTATGCGTGTTTGTGATGTATCAGAGTAATCTCCTACATATCTCTCTCCTCCCTGCATCTAGCACGGCACTCCCGCTGGGCCTCCAGGTGTTCCTTCCCAGCCCAAGACTCACCCCAGCAGAAAGACTCTCCCAGATGAGATAATAACAGTGGTGTTTTTTGTCCTTTAAACAATGCAAGTATTTCCACTGGGATAGAGTCAAGAACCTACCCAACCCTCCCTAAAGACTCAGACACAGGGAACTGCTGTGTTGAGGCTAATAGCTTGGCTTTTTCAAATGGAGAGAATGACCAAATCTCCCTTTGTTCCTTTGTGACATTGCCCGAAGAACCACTGTGTTTGAGTCATTTCAGAAGGGGTGAAAGTCTGTTATTTTGGAAGAGAATCCAGAACCACTTATATCCACATTCATGTCTCACACTATAATCAGAGTGGTAATTGATTAAGATTCCTATAATTTAGCTATATAAATATAATGTATTGGTATTACTTAGAAGATCCATCCCTCTTGCTAATGGTCCCCTGGGTGCCGAGGAGTCCTCTTAGCTCTTCAGTGTAACCCTAACAGAGATGGACAGTTATTATGTTTGACAGGTAGGGTTTTTAAAAAAAACAGGAAGTGGGTAGAGGGATTATCTTGCACATGGTTTCATCCACCAGCTGGCTCTCTCTGTAGCAATTATCCTGTGGACATTCCACAGGATATGTACAGAACATTCACAGACCATGCACAGGACAATCCATTTCATGTGGCCTTTAGGTACTTTGGCAAGGATGTGATTTGTTTTTGTTGTTGTCTTGGTGTGAAGTATTTTAGTTGAAAATAAATAAACAATTATTTTGCTAAAACTGGCTAAAACTGTTCTTCAAAACGGTCTTGCCTGTCTTGCACATGACAGTTAGGGAAATAGGTAGACACTTCTGTTGAGATGCTAGATTGTTTTTGTTTGATTATTCAACAAGCATACTAGCTCTGTTATTGGTAAGCTGATTTGCTTTTTTATCTGATTGGGGAGCAACATTTGATGTAGCCTTTAGAAATAGGTCATGTCCCGTCTGGAATGACTTGACCGTTACACAATGTGTCCTTATCCCTTAATCCCAGAGTGCTCCTCTCTCAGAGGTGTGGCTGAATGCTTATTGCTCAACATTATTGGGCAGCTCAGTTTCAATACAGATCAATGTCATCGATGACCATTGACAGCAGACTTTAAAAAGACAACTTTGGAATGTATATCATCACACCGTGATAACTTATACAAAAATGTATTATATTGCTTAATCTTCCCATCAATCTCCTCCACTGTTTATCTAATGCTCACCATTCCCTCTCTTGTTTTGTCTCTCTATCTCTCTGCCCTTTTCCAGTGTGACGTGTGAACATCCTTGTCTATTTATTTGTTTCTGCTCTAAAGCCTCTCAACTCATCCCCTGAATCCCCCAGAATGATTGCGTTCTCATCTATGTGAAGGTTTATGCCAAATGGCACTGCCTGCTGTCAAATGATGCCTTCTCCCAGGGGGCACACACAAACACCACACACACACACACACACACACAGCAATATGTTGGAAAGGCCAAACTAGAGCCGTGGAGTCCTTTACACTCATGATCTCCACAGGAGTTGCATCCCCGAGTACTCTGTGGGTTATGCTGCTGTTCACACTTTATTTATTTCATCCTCTTATCTTTAGCATTTCCCACTATGTTCCTCTGCATTAGCTATTCGTGTGTAGCTCCATTGTGCTTGACTGACCAGCGAGGGCTTTGATACCGAAATCTCTCTTTTGTCGGTATTGATCTTTTCATCCCCATCCGTTCATCTGGAGCTCACAGTACATCCCACTCTTTCCCTGTTATCTATCTCTTCCCCCCATCCCGCCATCACCCCACCCCTTAACATCCATATTAGAGCCCCCTTCCTCCCTTGTTTTCTTCCTAGGTACCTCTTTATTCCTGCACTTGCTATTGATGAACAGAAAGGGAGGGGTCGGGTCTTGCTGCGAGCAGGTTGAATTTTTTGTTTGTTTGGCCACCACGACTGCTTCGTTCTTCGTATTCTCTTTTCACAGACTTCCCAAACTCCTCCTCCCCGGAAACTGAGAGACAGTGCTCATTAAACATCTTCATCCTTTGTCTTTGGATTTCTCTGTTAAGTCTATGACCCTTTGCAGAGATATCACTTTTAAAATGTTCAGAATTACATTACCTTCAAGATCATCTCAGCTCATATCAGCTTTTCTGATACCTTTTATAATCCCATTCATTTCAGTCTAAAAAGCCAGGAGGCCTGTTGTCCACAGGCTATGTTAGAAGATGGCCAATATCCATTCAAATCGTGTTCTACCACTGCGAAAGTGCATTCTACCGCTGGACACTGAACTTCCAACAATGCCTTTTAAAAGGGAATTTCCCCAATGTTCGTGGAGATGGTAAACGCTGTGAATGTCAGCTCAAGTGTCAATTACCAACCGTGCGTCAATCGAATTAAAACAACAACAAACAAACAAAAAATCCATAAAAGGTGTCTGTTGAAGATAGACGTAGCAGTTTTATGCGTGGGCTGCGTCTCAATCCGGCACGTCCACCTACTTTGACCTTCCGCATCTGCGGCGGAAAGTGGCAGAGCTACAGCGCCGTTTGTCAGACCGGGAGACATCCCCAAAAAAAATCGGTCTTCTCATGAAAATGTCTGTAGAGTCCGAACGGTTTGGCCTACTGACTAATACCACACTATGGAAAGATGGGGCTATCATTCGTGAACACGGTGGTGTTCTCTATTTTGCTCCATGACCCCCACAAGTGTCACGGGACTTGCCTGAAAGTGACCCATACCTCCATGGAAGTATGGAGGTAGTTCTGTGCCAACAAAAAAAAGAAAGTGTTAAATATGTGTCCAAAAATATTTCCTGATTTTAAATCTCCTAGATATAGGACAAACTCCTCAAAACCTTATACCTTATGATAAAACATTTTTACTGTCTTTTTATAAATGTGTCATTCAATGCGTTTCTATGGGCTATAATAGTAAACGCCAAAGGGCTTTGACTTTCAGAGATTAAAAGGCACCTCTGACATCACCTAAACAAGAGCAATGCATTTGTCGGTCAACGCGCTGCAGATTCAATCCCAGACCGTTTCTGTCGGTGTTATAGGTTATTGTTTATGTGTACGGCAGTCCAACTGCTCAGTAATTAATCAGGACATCAATTATTGACAACTAACATCCTTTACTCATGAAAATGCCCAGGGTATTTCATTAAGTGGAAACTCTATAAACAAATACACACACACACACAAAGCAGGGCCTTAACTTTGATTTAAAATAAGGGGGGAACAACATTCGACTTGCCATTCAAAGCTCAATTTGTGCTCGCCTGTCCTGCACCCTCATTTGAGACACACTTGTCAAAAACAGTGCAAATATACAATTCAGAATTCTATTTCCATGACCGCAATCAAACAATGTTTTTTATTCATTCGTCTCAGGATGATGTCATGAAAATATTCCTGTCCTTTACTCAATGGGAGATTCCCATCTCCCTCACTAGCTTTAAGAACCAGCTGTCAGAGCAGCTCACAGATCACTGCACCTGTTCATAGCCCATCTGTATACAGCCCATCTACCTCATTCCCATACTGTATTTATTTACTTTGCTCCTTTTGCACCACAGTATCTCTACTTGCACATCCATCTTTTGCATATCTACCATTCCAGTATTTAATTGCCATATTGTAATTATTTCGCCACCTTGGCCTATTTATTGCCTTAACTCCCTTATTTGACCTTATTTGCACTCACTGTATATAGACTTTGATTTCAGACAGACAGACAGACAGACAGACAGACAGACAGACAGACAGACAGGCAGACAGTTTTTCAAACCTCTGGGCCCCCAGACATTTCACAATTATGCTGACCTGATTGACCTATTTAAGTGCTTGATGATTAGTTGACAAGTTGAATCGGGTGTGTTAATAATTGTGGAATAGGTCAAATACATGGAACGGTTTTACGTCCCCCAAGGAAAGGTTGGAAAATCCCTGGTCTAGGACACACAGAGATAAAAAGATATCAATATAATTGATTCCGTTAGCTAGCCTATAGCCTATTTATATTCCACATGTATATTTATCACCTATACTGACAGCACAATACACGCACATAGTCTACTGCATGGGAAAATGATAGTCAACACATGTGATGTGATTCTATTTTGAGCCTGATCAAACAAACAACACAATACACTATTATATGATTAAATCTCATTCGTTTATCTAAGGGCATCCGTGAATTATGAAATGCAAGTGCTTTTCCATGATTGTTAAGTTGAAACTGCAGATCGTTGTGGGTAAATGTAATTTAATAATTGTACATTCAAATATAAGATATGAAAGGGGTAAATGGAGGGATAGAGAGGGAGGGAGCTAAGAGTGGAGGCTTTTATTCCATTTCCAACCTCCCCGCCTTCTTTGGAGAGACACCCACAACCATATAATCAACTATTTCTACAGCTACAGTCACTGCCAGCCATATCATAGCACTGAAAAAAGAACACATATTTTAAGCTTTTTTTTAAGTACAACAGAAGATTTGACGATATTTGTATTTTAATCATATAGCGTGACGTTTTACTACAAGGAGATACAATGCATTTTACATTACAAAAGCGAAATAAGACGTGGATGCCAGCTATCAACTTGAGCATCGTGGGATTGGTGGTTTATAGTATGGGTAAGTAGGCTATAACGGAAACGTCTCATGTAACAGCGGATCGTAATTTTGAAAGATGAGTGACAGAGACGCGAGACGACAGAGATTTTACTATCTTGGATCAAATGTGCACCGTTTCCTCGCGCGTTGTGTGTGTGTGTGTGTGTTTGTAAATGAGCAAAATTAAGATATTCCTGAAATGCTGTATGATTATTGTAGGCTACCTAGTTAATAGACTGGTGGCCCACGAAAATCGCCGCTTGCCATCACTGTAAATTGCCAACTTCATCGCCTCTAAGCTTAACACTTTAGGCTATGTCAACAGACTCAGTCAAGGATCCAAAACAGTTGGCTAAACGATGTGCGGTTGTTTTAAATCCAGAGATAAAGTGCAGTGAATCACAAAAACCATAATTCCAGCGTCCCACCGCCTGATCTAAACCGAAACAACGTGGGGATGTATTATTGGCCCGCTCTCTACCTATAGCTTATTCAGAACGTGGAACAGTCGTTTAAGTATCAGGGCTCAGGCAGGTCCAGTGATGCTCTCTCTACTGATGCAGGTGCGGAGTGGAGTGGGTGGACGCTGACGCACGGACACCGCGTATCTCCATCATCTCTGCTAGCAACATCGCCTTGCGTACAGGCTATTTGTAAACAGGCCTTGAATCTGAAATAAATGCTCGTTTCTCCTCAATTACAAATAAAGAAATCGTCATAGTGTTTGCTTTCTCACAATAGCGGGTCGAAGCGTGACAGCTTGCTTTGTCTCGGTCGGCTGGCTATGACGAAGCCAAACTATACTGAGTTTAGCGCATCTGGGTGGATACACTTATCAATTCACATTTCCTCACTAGTGTAGGTTATATTTCCCGTTTATTCACATAGCCAACACTTTATTATTTGTATCCCAAAAAACAGTCAGATAAAGATGGATAGTGAGAGCGCTGTTTTGTGCTAAGCAAAGGCCTGCTTGGCAACAGGCTACTGGTGCGTAATGACAGCTCATGAGATGAATTTCCCGATCTGTGATTTTGATGCCATGATACCATTAAGCCAATACAGTAGCTTAAACCTGTATTTTCCACATATGTCTGTTCATATCTGTGTTATCGTAATGTTGTAGGATATTACAATAAAAGGTTGGTTAAAAATTTAGAAAATATATATTGGAAAAAATATAATTGCCATGCAGTGTCTATAGTCTATCACTTTCAAACTGTTGTGATGACGCCTAGTTCACACTGTCTGGTCACCGTGCAGTCTGCAGCAGAAGAGATGACTAATACCACACCAGCCTCTGAAACCTTCACCATTTTAGAACAATCATGTATTGTTATGATGCTGCACCTCCTAGACGTTTACACTAGGGGGAGACAGTGCCACGCAGACGGTCTACTTTTTAGACCAGCAGCGATGATGTCTAATGGGCAATGCTGACAAGCTCACATACATCCTCTCATACTATTTCAAGGAGCAGTTGGTAATAGTAGACGTTTAGGACCCTATTTAACATCAGTATGGATGATATAGAGGACTAGTATTGATATAGAGGACTAGGCTACACTCGATGACCACCTGGTGCTGACGAACAACCAACAGTATTTGTGATTTGGTATCGGGATCTTTGAGTATACTTTTTTTTTATCCACAAGGGGGCAGGCTAATCCACATCCACTGCCACTGTATAGCCCGCACTGCAGTCTGTAGACTACTGTGGCTATGCAGCAGTTAAGCTCAGAGCTGGCAGCATTGATTTCATGGGATAGATAATCAATTCCCATTCTCCGGATGGTGTAACCAGGCTGCTCCTTTTGAATGTGAGGAAGTAGAGAGGAGGAGTAGCTGCTTCATCGTGGAAGGGACACTGTAGGGTACATGTTTAGATTGAGCTGTGAGGTAGAGGCTACTGTGTGTAGCCTGTAGTCCCATAGCCTGCATAATGACCTTGCCTGTCAGCAGGTTCACCGAATCATGTGCCCTGTGTCATATCAAAGACACATATCTCAGTCATCAGACAGAGATCCAGTATATTTGACCAGTCTTGAACACTGTTACCTCCATATAGCCAAAAGTAATAACATTATGACCACCCATATTAAGGTCCCTCAGTAAGGTATTATACTACATTATCCTTCCCCTATTGAACCCACTAGTCATTAAGTATGCTGAGCCACTGCCCACAGCAAAACAAACACGCACACTCACACTCACACTGAACACACACAGGACCATGGACATTGGCAATCACCTTTATTCAAGGCTATGGATCACTGGCTGAATGGGCCCAGAGGTTACAGGCGGTCAAGGTCTATGAGAAGGTCTGTCCATCAACCACCTGGGTCGGCCTATCCATCAGCCAGTCAACACCTGCCCCGTCAGCAGGCAACCCGGGTATGAACCGTCCTGGGCTGCAATCACCCACCTACAGGATGAGAAATGGAATCGACATGGGGGTGAGATGACATCTATGCCACTGGTAGAGAAAGAGACAACAGCTTCTGGCCCAAACCAGAGCCATGTGTCTAGAGACTTGTGCCATTGAGTTTTCTGCATTATGATTCATTTACATGACACTTAAAAATGATACGTCAGCCATGTTAGACCTAACGCCCCATTGCCTTACATGGTCAAATATTGAAATAAGGCTACAGTTGAAGTCAGAATTTTACAGACACCTTAGCCAAATACATTTAAACTCAGTTTTTCACAAATCCTGACATTTAATCCAAGTAAAAATTCCCTGTCTTAGGTTAGGTAGGATCACCACTTTATTTTAAGAATGTGAAATGTGAGAATAATAGTTGAGAGAATTACTTATTTCAGCTTTTATTTCTTTCATCACATTCCCAGTGGGTCAAAAGTTCACATTCACTCAATTAATATTTGGTAGCATTGCCTTTAAATTGTTTAACTTGGGTCAAACGTTTCGGTTAGTCTTCCACAAGCATCCACAATAAGAATGTTGGCCCCTTCCTCCTGACAGAGCTGGTGTAACTGAATCAGGTTTGTAGGCCTCCTTGCTCGCACACTCTTTTTCAGTTCTGCCCACAAATTTTCTATAGGATTGAAGTCAGGGCTTTGTGATGGCCACTCCAATACCTTGACTTTGTTGTCCTTAAGCCATTTTGCCACAACTTTGGAACTATGCTTGGGGTTGTTGTCCATTTGAAGACCCATTTGCGACCAAGCTTTAACTTCCTGACTGATGTCTTGAGATGTTGCTTCAATATATCCACAACATTTTCCTTTATCATGATGCCATCTATTTTGTGAAGTGCACAAGACCCTCCTGCAGAAAAGCACCCTTACAACATGATGCTGCCACCCCAGTACTTCACGGTTGGGATGGTGTTCTTCTGCTTGCAAGCCTCCCCCTTTTTCCTCCAAACATAACGATGGTCATTATGGCCAAACTGTTATATTTTTGTTTCATCAGACCAGAGGACATTTCTCAAAAAAGTATGATATTTGTCCCCATGTGCAGTTGCAAACCGTAGTCTTGCTTTTTTTATGGCGGTTTTGGAGCAGTGGAGCATTTCAGGTTATGTCGATATAGGACTCGTTTTACTGTGGCTATAGATACTTTTTACCTGTTTCCTCCAGCATTTTTACAAGGTCCTTTGCTGTTCTGGGATTGATTTGCACTTTTTGCATCAAAGTACGTTCATCTCTAGGAGAAAGAATGCATCTCCTTCCTGGGCGGTTTGACGGCTGCGTTGTCCCATGGTGTTTATACTTGTGTACTATTGTTTGTACAGATGAACATGGTACCTTCAGGCGTTTGGAAATTGCTCCCAAGGATGAACCAGACTTGTGGAGGTCTACAATTTTTTTTCTGAGGTCTTGACTGATTTCTTTTGATTTTCCCACAATGTCATGCAAAGAGGCACTGAGTTTGACAGTAGGCCTTGAAATACATCCACATGTATACCTCCAATTGACTCAAATTATGTAAATTAGCCTATCAGAAGCTTCTAAAGCCATGAGATAATTTTCTGGAATTTTCCAAGCTGTTTAAAGGCACAGTCAACTTAGTGTATGTAAACTTCTGACCCACTGGAATTGTGATACAGTGAATTATAGGTGAAATAATCTGTCTGTAAACAATTGTTGGAAAAATGACTTGTGTCACGCACAAAGTAGATGTCCTAACCGACTTACCAAAACTACAGTTTGTTAACAAGAAGTGGTTGAAAAATGAGTTTTAATAACTCCATCCCAAGTGTATGTAAACTTCCAACTGTATGTAACTGAATGTGTAGAATTAGAACAATTATTCCAAATTCTAAAAGTTGGCCCAACTCTCAAAATACATGTCTCTGGTCCAAACTAGTCTTGAACCAGATGAAAGGGTACCAAGCCACAACCACAGTCTCAGTGGATTGCTGTTGTTTTTTAGTTAGCGAGCTTTCCCAATACTGATCTACCACCTTAAAGTCCTTTGCACACAATTATACTTGTACAAGCACACACACGCACGCACAAACGCACACACACTTATTGAACCATTAAGTCTGGTCTTTGTATACACACTGCACAAACATTCTGCTAACAATGTCCTGTTGGCTAAGAAACCACAGGAAACTACAACCCCACTCTCCCCACAAAACACTCAGAGATTAGTAAAGGAGGTATGGTAGAAACTCAATAAAAGCTTCCAGTCTCTTCCATGCTATTGGTGTTTGAAATGTCTGAAATGATATGTGTAGTACTGTAGTACAGTATTGTATCTACACTCTTAGAAAAAAAATTGCTATCTAGAACCTAAAATAGTTATTCGGCTGTCCACATAGGAGAACCCTTTTAATATCCCTTTTTGATTCTAGGTAGAACCCTTTTGGTTCCAGGTAGAACCCTTTTTTACATTCTACTCCATAGCAACTGGACATTAAGAACTGTAATATCTTATGTGTCACCGAGTCGTGGCTGAACGACGACACAGATAATATAAAGCTGGCGGGATTGTCCATGCACTGGCAGAACAGAGATGCTACGTCTGGTAAGATGAGGGGTGGGGGTGTGTGTCTTTTTGTCAAAAACAGCTGGATCGCAATGTCTAATATTAATGTAATTAAAGTATCTAGGTATTGCTCGCCTGAGGTAGAGTACCTTATGATAAGCTGTAGACCACACATTTACGAAGAGAGATCTCATCTATATTATTCCAAGCCTTCTATTTACCACCACAGACCGATGCTGGCGTAACAGTATACAGTGCCTTGCGAAAGTATTCGGCCCCCTTGAACTTTGCGACCTTTTGCCACATTTCAGGCTTCAAACATAAAGATATAAAACTGTATTTTTTTGTGAAGAATCAACAACAAGTGGGACACAATCATGAAGTGGAATGACATTTATTGGATATTTCAAACTTTTTTAACAAATCAAAAACTGAAAAATTGGGCGTGCAAAATTATTCAGCCCCTTTACTTTCAGTGCAGCAAACTCTCTCCAGAAGTTCAGTGAGGATCTCTGAATGATCCAATGTTGACCTAAATTACTAATGATGATAAATACAATCCACCTGTGTGTAATCAAGTCTCCGTATAAATGCACCTGCACTGTGATAGTCTCAGAGGTCCGTTAAAAGCGCAGAGAGCATCATGAAGAACAAGGAACACACCAGGCAGGTCCGAGATACTGTTGTGAAGAAGTTTAAAGCCGGATTTGGATACAAAAAGATTTCCCAAGCTTTAAACATCCCAAGGAGCACTGTGCAAGCGATAATATTGAAATGGAAGGAGTATCAGACCACTGTAAATCTACCATGACCTGGCCGTCCCTCTAAACTTTCAGCTCATACAAGGAGAAGACTGATCAGAGATGCAGCCAAGAGGCCCATGATCACTCTGGATGAACTGCAGAGATCTACAGCTGAGGTGGGAGACTCTGTCCATAGGACAACAATCAGTCGTATATTGCACAAATCTGGCCTTTATGGAAGAGTGGCAAGAAGAAAGCCATTTCTTAAAGATATCCATAAAAAGTGTTGTTTAAAGTTTGCCACAAGCCACCTGGGAGACACACCAAACATTTGGAAGAAGGTGCTCTGGTCAGATGAAATCAAAATTGAACTTTTTGGCAACAATGCAAAAAGTTATGTTTGGCGTAAAAGCAACACAGCTCATCACCCTGAACACACCATCCCCACTGTCAAACATGGTGGTGGCAGCATCATGGTTTGGGCCTGCTTTTCTTCAGCAGGGACAGGGAAGATGGTTAAAATTGATGGGAAGATGGATGGAGCCAAATACAGGACCATTCTGGAAGAAAACCTGATGGAGTCTGCAAAAGACCTGAGACTGGGACGGAGATTTGTCTTCCAACAAGACAATGATCCAAAACATAAAGCAAAATCTACAATGGAATGAAAAAAAAAATAAACATATCCAGGTGTTAGAATGGCCAAGTCAAAGTCCAGACCTGAATCCAATCGAGAATCTGTGGAAAGAACTGAAAACTGCTGTTCACAAATGCTCTCTATCCAACCTCACTGAGCTCGAGCTGTTTTGAAAGGAGGAATGGGAAAAAATGTCAGTCTCTCGATGTGCAAAACTGATAGAGACATACCCCAAGCGACTTACAGCTGTAATCGCAGCAAAAGGTGGCGCTACAAAGTATTAACTTAAGGGGGCTGAATAATTTTGCACGCCCAATTTTTCAGTTTTTGATTTGTTAAAAAAGTTTGAAACATCCAATAAATGTCGTTCCACTTCATGATTGTGTCCCACTTGTTGTTGATTCTTCACAAAAAAATACAGTTTTATATCTTTATGTTTGAAGCCTGAAATGTGGCAAAAGGTCGCAAAGTTCAAGGGGGCCGAATACTTTCGCAAGGCACTGTAAGTTTAAACCGTCCCCTCACCCATACCCGGGCGAGAACCAGGGACCTTCTGCACACATCAACAACTGACACCCACGAAGCATCGTTACCCATCGCTCCACAAAAGCCGCGGCCCTTGCAGAGCAAGGGGAACTACTACTACAAGGTCTCAGAGAAAGTGACGTCACCGATTGAAACGCTATTTAGTGCGCACCGCTAACTAAGCTAGCCGTTTCACATCCATTACACTCACCCCCCTTTTGACCTTCCTCCTTTTCCGCAGCAACCAGTGATCCGGGTCACGGCACCAATGTAACAGTATAAGTTTAAACCGTCCCCTCGCCCATCCCCGGGCGCGAACCAGGGACCTTCTGCACACATCAACAACTGACACCCACGAAGCATCGTTACCCACCGATTGAAACGCTATTTAGTGTGCACCGCTAACTAAGCTAGCCGTTTCACATCCGTTACACTGGCACTAAGACCGCACTCAACCAACTCTATAGGGCCATAAGCAAACAACAAATGCTCATCCACAATCGGTCTCCTAGTGGCCGGGGACTTTAATGCTCGTAAACTTAAATCAGTTTTACCACATTTTTACCAGTATGTCACATGTGCAACCAGAGGGAAAAAACTCTACCACACCGTTAGTCCACATACAGAGATGCATACAAATCTCTCTTACCCTCCATTTTGCAAATCTGACCATAATTCTATTCTCCTAATTCCTAATTCCTGTTTACAAGCAAAAACTAAAGCAGGAAGAACCAGTGACTTGCTCAATACAGAAGTGGTCAGACGACACGGATGCTGCTCTACAGGACTGTTTTGCTAGCACAGACTGGAATATTTTCCGGGATGAATGCAATGGCATTGAGGAGTATACCACCTCAGTCATCAGCTTCATCAATAAGTGCATTGACAACGTCTTCCCCACAGTGACCGTACGTACATATCCCAACCGGGAAGCCATAGATTACAGGCAACATCCTCATCGAGCTAGAGCTGCTGCATTCAAGGAGCGGGACACTAATCCGGACGCTTATAAGAAATCCCGCTATGCGCTCAGATGAACCATCAAACAAGCAAAGCGTTATTGCAGGATTAAGATTGAATCCTACTACACCGGCTCTGACGCTCGCCGGACGTGGAGGGCTTGAAAACTATTACGGACTACAAAGGGAAACCCAGACGCGAGCTGCCCAGTGACGCGAGCCTACCAGATGAGCTAAATGCCTTTTATGCTCGCTTCGAGGCAAGCAACACTGAAACATGCACGAGAGCACCAGCTGTTCTGGATGACAGTGTGACAACGCTCTCGGGAACCCGATGTGAGCAAGACCTTTGAGCAAGACCTTTAAACAGGTCAACATTCACAAAGCCGCAGGGCCAGATTGATTACCGGGACATGTACTCAAAGTATGCGCAGACCAACTGGCAAGTGTCTTCACTGACATTTTCAACCTCTCCCTGACTGAGTCTGTAATACCTACATGTTTCAAGCAGACCACCATAGTCCCTGCGCCCAAGGAAGCAAAGGTAACCTGCCTAAATTATTACCGCCCCGTGGCACTCATGTCGGTAGCCATGAAGTGCTTTGAAAGGCTGGTCATGGCTCACATCAACAGCATCCTCCCGGATACCCTAGACCCACTCCAATTCGCATACCACGCCAACAGATCCACAGATGATGCAATCTCAATTGCACTCCACAACCCCCTTTTCCACCTGGACAAAAGGAACGCCTATCTGAGAATGCTGTTCATTGACTACAGCTTAGCGTTCAACACCATAGTGCACACAAAGCTTATCACTAAGCTAAGGACCCTGGGACTAGACACCTCCCTCTGCAACTGGATCATGGACTTCCTGACGGCCACCCCCAGGAGGTAAGGGTAGGCAACAACACGTCTGTCATGCTGATCCTCAACACTGGGCCCCTCAGGGGTGTGTACTTAATCCCCTCCTGTGCTCCCTGTTCACCCACAACTGTGTCGCCAAGCATTACTCCAGCACCATCATTAAGTTTGCTGATGACACAACATGAGAGAGGCTATAGGTAGGAGGTCAGAGAACTGGCAGTGTGGTGCCAGGACAACAACCTCTCCCTCAATGTGAGCAAGACAAAGGAGCTGATTGTGGTCTACAGGAAAAGGATGGCGGAACAGGCCCCTATTAACATCAACGGGGCTGTTGTGGAGCGGGTCGAGAGTTTCAAGTTCCTTGGTGTCCACATCACCAACGAACTATCATGGTCCAAACACACCAAGACAGTTGTGAAGAGGGCACGACAAAACCTTTTCCCTCACAGGAGATTGAAAAGATCTGGCATTGGTCTCCAGATCCTCAAAATTTCTACAGCTGCACCATTGAGAGCATGGTTGCATCACCGCCTGGTATGGCAATTGCTCGGCATCTAGTATTCAGCCTACCTGGCATGAAAATGAACCACGGAAAAAGCGTCCTCTATTCGCTATTGAAGTGAATAGATGACATGTATTTTTCCCCCTGGCCCTGTTTCGAGACAGGTGCAAGATAATGGTCCATTCTAAATCAAAACAAATTTCACATATACATTATGTAGTATATGTAAAGACAAGATTAAATCAAGAATAGTCTAATGGGACAGGGGGGCAGCTGCTGCACTCGATGCAGGGATAACTTTAGAAGAAATTAACACAGCCATAGCACAATTTCCAAACAGCAAGGCCCCTGGGCCCGATGGATATGTAATAGAATTCTATAAGAAGTACTGCGCCAGTCTATCTCCACTTATGTTGCGAATGTTTAAACAATCCAAAGAAAATGCCAAACTCCAGCAAACACTGTATGAGGCTACAATAGCACTGATCTTGAAAAAAAGATAGAGATTCTTCTATTAAAACTTCTATTCCACCCTTACTTAACTTGATAAACACATTTGGCTCCTTCTCTGGCTACAAGATAAACTGACAAAAAAGTGGGTTGATGCCAATATCACGGCCTGGGGATATGCAATTTCTGCAATCTACCCCGTTTAGAACAGTGATGGACAAGTTCACAAGCCTTGGCATTGTAGTGACAAGAGACCTTGATCAGCTATTGAAAGTGAATTGGGACATGAAAATATATCAGCTTAAACAAAATATAGATTTTTGGGAAACTCTGCCTATCTCCTTGGTTGGTCGTATAAACACTATTAAAATGGTTGTCCTACCCAGGTTTCTTTACCTCTTCTAATATCTACCCAATTTCATACCACAAAGCTATTTTAAGAAACTGGATTAAATAGTAACTCCATTTTTATGGGATAACAAGGCAGCCAGAATTTCAAAGAAGCAGTTATGCAAGCGCAAGATAGAGGGGGGCTTTGGCCTTCCTCATTTTAAACTGTATTATTGGGCTGCTAATCTGAACATTGTGTCTTTCTGGAGGGAAAGTTTACCTGCGACGAGACAGAAGGATATGCCTTCATGGCTTTTGATTGAGCAGGCCTCCTGTCAACGTTCCTCACTCCCTGCACTTCTTAATAGCCCATCATATGTGAAAAAATCCACTTATGACTCTAACCCAGTTATTTGTCATACGCTTAGGATCTGGAAACAGATTAGGTATTTTCTTAACATACCCACTGTTTACAGCCCAATTTGCCTGAATGATGCTTTCCACCCTGCATTGGATGATATGGTGTTTTCACAGTGGAGGGAGAAGGGGCTTGTCAAACCCTATTCAAAAGGGTCAGTCTCTAGACTGCCCACATAGAGGTATCCATAGACACCATTAAAAGGGCTTGGGAGCAAGAACTTGGTTCAGAAATCTCAGATGAGGACTGGGTAGAAGCTCTCAGGAACATAAACCACAGTTCAGTGAATGCCAGACACGATCTTGTACAGTTTAAGGTGATACACAGCTTACATTACTCAAAAGTAAAACTGCATAAAATATTCCCGGACACCTCACCACTGTATGAGAGGTGCAAGCATGATGAGGGGACATTGACCTACTTATTCCTAAGTTACATGCTTACTGGGCTCTCATTTTTGATTACTTATCTAGAGCCTTTGATAGAGTTCTAGCCCCAGACCCATTGATCACTCTGTTTGGTACAGTCTATGGGAATAACCAGGAAGGGAAAGCTTTCTCTCTTTGTACTCTATTAGCCAAAAGGCTCATATTGTAATTGTGGAAATTGGAGACTGTACCTACCTTTGGAATGTGGTTACGGAATTTGGGGAATGTAATACATATGGAAAAGATTCGATACAATACCTCCAATAGAAGTCCAATGTTTTACAAAATATGGCCGCCGATACTGGATAAATGGTCTAGTCCCGCTTCATAACTGGGTTAACGATCTGCTGCTACTCTGTGCTGTGCTCCACTCAATATTTATTTTTTGGCTTAACTACACTGCTTGTAGTGACTATATGCTGTCTTCTTATACATGTACCACCTAATAGGATTTTTATTTTATTTTGTGTATGTGTGAGTTGAGTTTTGTTTTGTCCTCTAAATTGGCCATCCCATTCAACAGTACAATGAATGTCATTGTTTGTATTGCTGTCTTTTTTATTAGATTTTTTATTGGAAAATAATAAACATATTATAAAAAAATTTAAAATAGTCTAATGGGTGACAATATTAGCCTATCACTTGTGAATGATGCCCAGTGGATCGCAAGAAACAAAGTCTGTTTTGTGTTATTTTTTCTAATCATAGTCGCACACCTCATCTAGCCTAGCCCATAGGCCTGTATGCTTTGATAAGGTTTGTATCACAAGTAAAGTGGCCAAATAACTTCTTAAAATTAAGCGCGTTAATCCACTTTACAAGGGGTGTAGAGCCTAACTGTCATACATAAACAGGGTGTGAGTTTGGGGATCATTTTCACCATAAAAATGCACCTTTATAATGAAAGCATTAAATGCCTAATCGCATTTGCAGTCACTTTTGATAATGGTGTTTTCCCGCTAATGGAACTTTTGCACTTATAGTCTACTGCCGTGTGCGCATTGTGCGCTTATAATGTGAAAAAAATTGCCTTATAGTTAATCAACATTTTAAGCTAAACGTTCTGATCTGTTGCGTCAGCCACATTTGTCACGTTCTGACCGTAGTTCCTTTATTTTGTCTTTGTGTTAGTTTGGTCAGGGCGTGAGTTGGGGTGGGTAGTCTTTGTTCTTTTTTCTTTGTTGTATTTCTGTGTTCGGCCTGGTATCGTTCTCAATCAGTGGCAGCTGGTGATCGTTGTCTCTGATTGAGAATCATACTTAGGTAGCCTTTTCCCACCTGTGTTTTGTGGGTGATTATTTTCTGTTTAGTGTATGTCACCTTACAGAACTGTTTCGTTTCGTTTCATTCTCTTTGTTATTTTGTTTAGTGTTCTGAGTTTAAATAAATATGAACATGGACATTTACCACACTGCGCATTGGTCCGATATTTCATACTCGTCGTCAGATGACGAAGACAACCTTTACAACATTGCCTTAAAACAGCCACTGGCCACTGGCCGCAAAAGGCATGGATTTTTTTAGTGTGCATTAAAGACACACAAAGAGGATACCACCATGAAATTCAAGGCATTGTCAAGTGATTGTCAAAAACTGTGAATGAGAGACTGATGAAGTGTGTACAGCCTGAAGTGTGTACATGCCTTTCAAGCTACTTTTTCAAATCATCATTAGATTCGCATTACAATGTATTAAAAATCAGAACATATAGCCCAGCGTTTGTAGAACAACTAAAGTTACATTAATTACTCTAAATGAAGCATCTAGGTGTACCTATTTCTTTATTAACTGCTCAACACAGAACTGCTCAACACAGTATTCTTCATACTATAAAATAATGCCACAGAATTCTATGCAAATCTTGTCTGCTAAATTAACTGGTGTACTCCACAGCCACTTGGCATAGCCAGATCAGGATCTAACATAAGGACAACGCAGAGTATGCTATTCTTTTTTTCTGAAATAGATGACATTTTCTTCGTATTATGCTTATTTCGACCTGTCTAAAATAAATAATGGATTTACTGTGAAGGTGTAAGCTGTATTACATGGAGTCTTTTGAAATGTTCAAATGTAGACGTTCCAAAGGTCTGCGTCATTGACTTGCAGGCTATGTGTGGAAGCCAGGAGATCCAGGCTGTGTTACATCCGGTCGTGATTTGGAGTCCCATAGGGCGGCGCACGAATGGCCCAGCGTTGTCCAGGTTTGGCCGGGGTAGGCCGTCGTTGTAAATAAGAATTTGTTATTAACTGACTTGCCTAGTTAAATAAATGTTTTTAAAAAATGCTCAATATGTTTATATTAATTGACTATAAATTACATTGAGACCGAGAGTTATTTACTTGACAATCACCAGCTGACAAAATGTTGTGACCGCCACAACCTTAGTCTTTACCTTCTCTTTTACAATGACCTTGAGCCTCAGAAAAAAAAAGCTGAAAGACAGAGAGAGGAGGGAGATATCGGGTGTGCTGAGGGAGGGAGGGAGAGGAGAGGAGAGTAAGGGAGAGTAAAGAAGGACGGAGGGAGGGAGGGAGAGGGCGGTACACTGCAGTATTTCCTGCCTTGAAATAGCGGATCGAGTGGTGCAGAAAAAAAAGCATTGGCTCATATGTTGGTGTTTAAAACCATTTACAGACTTGCCTTATAGGATGACATAATCTCTCTCTCAGAATACTACACATATTGTACTAGTATAGTTCAGTACATGTAGAGACAATGATCTTAGCATCAGACATATTCTTAACTCCCAGTAACATGTACATGCATACATGTACAACTCAAGATAGAGTTTAACTATTTTTCGCATATTACCAGAGATGACAGTACCTTCAGCAGTGTAGAAGCGGGTAAAAAGTAGCTCAATGTTCATGTGTGATAAATGTCGACTCATCATACGTGGTCGCTACTGACGTGATGTAACATTCCCAACCAAAGCCTCTTGCACAAAAGATAGAGGGGACTTTCATTGGACTCCCCCTGCAGAACCAGATGCTACTCAGGTTAGGTTAGTTCGTCTCTTAGTATTGGCAGGGAGCCACAGTAGCTTCCAATTGCTTCCCATTACATTGGAGATGTAGATTTTGATTGTCATTCAGACATTTCAGCTGAATAAGTGTGAATGGGATTAGCTGATTGTGTATGTTTATTAAAGGATGTGATAGACATACTGTCAAGTAAACCCCTCCTCAGTGTGGGAATGTACTCACCCTACAGATGCGCTAGATACAGTACAGATGTAGGGTCTTAATTTCATCACTATTTGTTGCTGAGAATTTCCTGCACGTCAGGAAATACAAACTTGTAATGTGTTCAAGGTTTAAAAAGGCTTCAAAAGTTTGTAATTTCCTCTTTAAAATGTTGGCCTTGATTCTTCTGTTGCTGCAGGATAACTTTTCTGCTGTAGCAAACTAGCTCAAATTAAGATCCTACATCTGTATATAGATAAATGGGAATAGGCATAGGCTGTGAAGACATTGACATAGCATCAGTAAAGAATAATGCGCAAGGCTGAGTGCGTGTGTGTGTGTGTGTGTGTGTGTGTGACATACAGGGTGTGCATATGTTTGCCAATGTGTGGTAAATGTGTGAGCACACATATGTGTGTGTGTGGGGGGGATGCGTCATGCTTGTATGTATATTGTGGGATGTCAGCCTATTTGTCCCTACCTCCCTCCCTCCCTCCTCTCTAAGCAGGTGCTGTAATGCGGTACTTCCAGATGACACCTGATTCAGAGAGAGGAAGGGAGGGGAGGGAGGGAGGAGAGGAGAGGAGAGGGAGGAAGTGAGTGATCCGAAGGACTCTAACTGCACCACTACAGCACACAAACAGAGAGAGAGAGAACGAGAGAGAGAGAAAGAGAGAGAGAGATATGAGGGTATGATTAGAGGGTCTAGCTGCTGCAGAGACCCGGTACGATGAAGAGTGATTGCAGCAGCAGGAGGAGCTTGTCCAGTAACACAAAACTCGGCAGACTGGTGCAGAGCCGAGCAAACGCACCCGTCCCACCCTTGCCATCACGCACGTGCTTGTACTCACTAACTGCCACACTCAGACCAATACACACACACATCCCACTGAGGCACTCACACACAGGGCCGTCGTTTAAGGGCGGGTCTTAGGGGGCGTGTCCCATCCTCCTTGCCCATCCAAATAAAACATTGAAATATCGATCATTTATTTGACCGAGACGTGCGCTGAGAGAAAAATGCATCAATTTCAGATGAAGCATCCGAGCGAACAAAACACTGCCACTCTGTCTCATTATGTGTAGACCATGTATCTGATGCTGTCTGGACAGAAATAGTATGACCTGCCATACTGTTTTGGTCCAGACAGCATCAGATACATGGGCTACATATAGTGAGACAGAGGGGCGCTGCTTCGCTCATTCCAATTCTTTATCCGGTGGAGATTCAGCAGAGAGGAAGAGGTGAAGCGAGAGGGCTCACTCTCGCCAAAAGCTGTCCAGAGTAAGCCCAATGCATTTCTATGCGCATAATATGCAGACCTAAGCTTGTCGCCTGCCTTACCGCCTTTGGGACAACGACTCCCATGGTTAGGGGGGAGACATGAGCATCTTGTCATTATATGCTAATCTCTGGTTTCAGCCTCTTGAGAATTGGAAAGGAATGTTTGGCGGGTGCACAGAGCACTGTTAGGATAATGGCTTCCCTTAAAATAACATTTATGTTTTGCAAAATTACATATTTACTCCTGTCTAAATAAAAGCATTCAAAGTACTTCACCAGAGAGCATGACTTAGCCACAGAGGATCATTAGCTTATTTGATAAAAAATAACTGTGGATTGTTTTAAATGACAAATGTGTACGCCTATGACTATTTGGGAAGCCCGCAATTTGGGTAGTGGGTGTGTCAATAGGTCTAGCTGATTGAGTTGCGGCAGTCAGTGAAAAGCACCTAAAACGTGTGAAGATAATGTGTCTTGAGAATAATTTAAAATGTTGCAACCAGAAGAAGGGGAGGGGTGTGCAGGAAATATATGGCTCGTCTCTCTCCAGAATGCATGCACTCAACTCTCCAGAATGCGCTCAGTTGTCTCCTGCCTATTCTTGTGCATTCATTGATACATTGTGTGAATTGTTTGCCCTTTGATTGTTTCTTTTTTATCAATTTCCCATGACATACTGTACAGTTGTGGCCAAAAGTTTTGGGAATGACACAAATCAAATTTTCACAAAGTCTGCTGACTCAGTTTGTATGATGGCAATTTGCATATACTCCAGAATGTTATGAAGAGTGATCAGTTGAATTGCAATTAATTGCAAAGTTCCTCTTTGCCACACAAATGAACTGAATCCCCCCAAAAACATTTCCACTGCATTTCAGCCCTGCCACAAAAGGACCAGCTGACATCATGTCAGTGATTCTCTCGTTAACACAGGTGTGAGTGTTGATGAGGACAAGGCTGGAGATCACTCTGTCATGCTGATTGAGTTTGAATAACAGACTGGAAGCTTCAAAAGGAGGGTGGTGCTTGGAATCATTGTTCCTCCTCTGTCAACCATGGTTACCTCCAAGGAAACACGTGCCGTCATCATTGCGTTGCACAAAAAGTGCTTCACGGGCAAGGACATTGCTGCCAGTAAGAAATGACCATTTATCGGATCATCAAGAACTTCAAGGAGAAGGCTTCAGGGTGCCCAAGAAAGTCCAGCAAGCGCCAGGGCCGTCTCCTAAAGTTGATTCAGCTGCGGGATCAGGGCACCACCAGTACAGAGCTTGCTCAGGAATGGCAGCAGGCAGGTGTGAGTGCATCTGCATGCACAGTGAGGCAAAGACTTTTGGAGGATGGCCTGGTGTCAAGAAGGGCAGTAAAGAAGCCACTTCTCTCCAGGAAAAGCATCAGGGGCAGACTGATATTCTGCAAAAGGCACAGGACTGCTGAGGACTGGGGTAAAGTCATTTTCTCTGATGAATACCCTTTCTGATTGTTTGGGGCATCCGGAAAAAAACTTTTCCAGAGAAGACAAGGTGAGCGCTACCATCAGTCCTGTGTCATGCCAACAGTAAAGCATTCCTGAGACCATTCATGTGTGGGGTTGCTTCTCAGCCAAGGGAGTGGGCTCACTCACAATTTTGCCTAAGAACACGGCCATGAATAAAGAATGGTTCCAACACATCCACCGAGAGCAACTTCTTCCAACCATCCAGGAACAGTTTTATGACGAACAATGCCTTTTTTCCAGCATGATGGAGCACCTTGCCATAAGGCAAAAATGATAACTAAGTGGCTTGCGGAAAAAAACATTGTTATTTTGGGTCCATGGCCAGGAAACTCCCCAGACCACAATCCCATTGAGCACTTGTGGTCAATCCTCAAGAGGTGAGTGGACAAACAAAAACCCACAAATTCTGACAAACTCCAAGCATTGATTATAACAGAATGGGCTGCCATCAGTCAGGATGTGACCCAGAAGTTAATTGACAGCAGTTAATTGACAGCTTGCCAGGGCGGATTGCAGAGGTCTTGAAAAAGAAGGGTCAACACTGCAAATATTGACTCTTTGCATCAACTTCATGTAATTGTTAGTAAAAGCCTTTGACACTTATGAAATGCTTGTAATTATACTTCAGTATTCCATGGTAACATCTGACAAAAATATCTAAAGACACTGAAGCAGCAAACTTTGTGAAAATTAATATTTGTGTCCTTCTCAAAACTTTTGGCCACGACTGTATGTCACCAGTAGGCCAACAAATGTAATGTTAATCCCCCGTCATTTGACTACAATCATTTCTATTAATGCAGTTACAGTAACTTACCTGGCCTGCTGCATTCTGATTGTCTTAACTCACCATTTCCACCACGAATAAGCTGATCTTCTCAGTAATTCTTTCTTCACCCCATGCGTTGTAAACTAAGTCCGTTTTTTACATGTATTATTTAACATCCATTGCGAATTATACTTCCTCAGTATTTGAAACATCTTTCCATCACGACTGTCGTTGATCACCAAGCCTCCGTGTGAAAGAGCAAAATATGATCATGATCTGATGATACAGTGGAAACTTCGTAAAAACTGCTGTCTGTCCCAAGCTCACTGGCGCGGGAAATAGGCTATGGCCTGAAATAGGCTTGTTGATACAATGTTACAAGTTCGTAGCCGGACCCAGTTGATGATTTTATACATCACTAGCAATAACTCAAGTCAAAGGAAGGCGTAGTAGAGAGATGAATGTGATTGAAAGAACCGGCATTTTCAGCCTGGATATTTTCTATTCATTTTATTTTGTAGGCTGTCCTATGTATTTTCTTTTAGTCAACGATGGAAGTTATAGGCCTACTGCTGCATTGGCCTATAGGCTATCTCCGAGTTCTATGCCCTCGTTTCTTTAGCCGCCAATGGACCACAGTGTATCAATGTGTCCATGTGGCAGAGACTGGTGCTCTCGCCTTGTATTTGTATTTATTATGGATCTCCATTATCTGCTGCCAATACTTCTCACAAATACAAGTAGTGATGAAGACTATCTCTCCTCCACTCTGAGCCAGGAGAGATTAACCTGCATATTATTAATGATAGCTCTCTGTGTATTTCTAAGGGCCAGCCGTGCTGCCCTGTTCTGAGCCAATTGCAATTTTCCTAAGTCTCCTGACCACACGTTTGAACAGTAGTCCAGGTGCGACAAAACTAGTCCTGTAGGACCTGCCTTGTTGATAGTGTTAAGAAGGCAGAGCAGCGCTTTATTATGGACAGACTTCTCCCCATCTCAGCTACTGTTGTATCAATATGTTTTGACCATGACAGTTTACAATCCAGGGTTACTCTAAGTAGTTTAGTCGCGTCAACTTGCTCAATTTCCACATGATTCATTACGAGATTTGGTTGAGGTTTAGGGTTCAGGGTCAGTAACTGCAGCTCTTTGTTAAGTGTTGCAGTCATTTCAGTCGCTGTCGTAGCTGACGTGTACAGTGTTGAGTCAGTAGTGTTCCTCAGTATTTGAAAAATCTTTCCAACACAAGCGTGTGCACAAATAGGAGGTCCAGTGAAAGAACATGCCCACCTATGGATGTCAAAGGCCCATCCAACTGATTTGTTCTGGTGCCGGCCCTGCACACACACACAACACACACAAACGCACACACACATACACACACAAACAGATAATACTGTGCAACGTCATCATACGCAGATCACAGACACAACACTATAGGCACGCACAGGTATACAGCACAGTTCTGCCTCAGTGCCTCAATGAGTTACACATTCCGGAGATCCAGTCAGACTCCTTTTTCTGACGCTTTAGCCCGTTCCCGTGGATAAGCCATCGCCGCAATAACCGCAATCTCCAAACAACGATTACCGTCACAAATATGAGTGGAATGATTACGGTGCAGAATTACCGGGCTGAATTCCTCTGTGCCTACAGCTGAACCACTGCTTCAACCACTCTGGCTGTTCAAAGTGCTGTCTAAGCATTCGTTCGCATGCAGCTCCTTCAGTATGGTTCAGGGCACAGAGTAACCGGTGCAGGAGTGAGTCACTGCTAGGTGTTACTACAGTATGGTTCTATCTACGTACTATTGTACCTTCTGCTGATGGCTTTACAGAGGACTTCACTGACCCAGAAACAAATGACCTTTGAAATAGATAGCAGTTTGTTTAAGTGACGATCTCCGGTACATATGTGTGTAATCAGAATGATCTTTCTTGTGAATGAACTCACTACTTTTTATTTTTTTATTTTATTTTATTTCACCATTATTTAACCAGGTAGGCTAGTTGAGAACAAGTTCTCATTTACAACTGCGACCTGGCCAAGATAAAGCATAGCAGTGTGAACAGACAACAACAGAGTTACACATGGAGTAAACAATAAACAAGTCAATAAGAAAAAAAAGTCTATATACATTGTGTGCAAAAGGCATGAGGAGGTAGGCGAATAATTACAATTTTGCAGATTAACACTGGAGTGATAAATGATCAGATGGTCATGTGCAGGAAGAGATACTGGTGTGCAAAAGAGCAGAAAAATTGGGTGGGCTATTGGGCTATTTACCGTTGGACTATGTACAGCTGCAGCGATCTGGTTAGCTGCTCAGATAACAGATGTTTAAAGTTGGTGAGGGAGATAAAAGTCTCCAACATCAGCAATTTTTGCAATTCGTTCCAGTCACAGGCAGCAGATAACTGGAAGGAAAGGCAGCCAAATGAGATCTTGGCTTTAGGGATGATCAGTGAGATACACCTGCTGGAGCGCGTGCTACGGGTGGGTGTTGCCATCGTGACCAGTGAACTGAGATAAGGCGGAGCTTTACCTAGCATGGACTTGTAGATAACCTGGAGCCAGTGGGTCTGGCAACGAATATGTAGCGAGGGCCAGCTGACTAGAGCATACAGGTTGCAGTGGTGGGTGGTATAAGGTGCTTTAGTAACAAAATGGATGGCACTGTGATAAACTGCATCCAGTTTGCTGAGTAGAGTATTGGAAGCTATTTTGTAGATGACATCGCCGAAGTCGAGGATCGGTAGGATAGTCAGTTTACTAGGGTAAGTTTGGCAGCGTTAGTGAAGGAGGCTTTGTTGCGGAATAGAAAGCCGACTCTAGATTTGATTTTAGATTGGAGATGTTTGATATGAGTCTGGAAGGAGAGTTTACAGTCTAGCCAGACACCTAGGTACTTATAGATGTCCACCTATTCTAGGTCGGAACCATCCAGGGTGGTGATGCTAGTCGGGCGTGCGGGTGCAGGCAGCGAACGGTTGAAAAGCATGCATTTGGTTTTACTAGCGTTTAAGAGCAGTTGTCGGCCACGGAAGGAGTGTTGTATGGCATTGAAGCTCGTTTGGAGGTTAGATAGCACAGTGTCCAAGGAAGGGCCAGAAGTATACAGAATGGTGTCGTCTGCGTAGAGGTGGATCAGGGAATCGCAAGAGCAACATCATTGATATATACAGAGAAAAGAGTCGGCCCGAGAATTGAACCCTGTGGCACCCCCATAGAGACTGCCAGAGGACCGGACAACATGCCCTCCGATTTGACACACTGAACTCTGTCTGCAAAGTAGTAGGTGAACCAGGCAAGGCAGTCATTAAAACAACTGAGGCTACTGAGTCTGCCGATAAGAATATGGTGATTGACAGAGTCGAAAGCCTTGGCCAGGTCGATGAAGACGGCTGCACAGTACTGTCTTTTATCGATGGCGGTTATGATATCGTTTAGTACCTTGAGCGTGGCTGAGGTGCACCCGTGACCGGCTCGGAAACCAGATTGCACAGCGGAGAAGGTACGGTGGGATTCGAGATGGTCAGTGATCTGTTTGTTGACTTGGCTTTCGAAAACCTTAGATAGGCAGGGCAGGATGGATATAGGTCTGTAACAGTTTGGGTCCAGGGTGTCTCCCCCTTTGAAGAGGGGGATGACTGCGGCAGCTTTCCAATCCTTGGGGATCTCAGACGATATGAAAGAGAGGTTGAACAGGCTGGTAATAGGGGTTGCGACAATGGCAGCGGATAGTTTCAGAAATAGAGGGTCCAGATTGTCAAGCCCAGCTGATTTGTACGGGTCCAGGTTTTGCAGCTCTTTCAGAACATCTGCTATCTGGATTTGGGTAAAGGAGAAGCTGGGGAGGCTTGGGCGAGTAGCTGTTTGGGGGGGGGGGCATCTATGTTTAGCACATCTATGTTTCTTGACCAATCCCCTCAATCCATCCCTCCCTCTCCTAGCCTGCCCTGTGTCCAGTATGGATGTCCTGGTCCATAACCAGATCAACGTCCTGAATGGCACCATGGTGAGGATCCAGTGCATCTTCACCTCCTGCTACAAGATGGACGTCAACAAGTTTGCCATGAACTGGACCTACCAGGAGAACACCAACGAGACTGAGGAGATGGTGAGAGACCAGACCGTGTGTCTGCCCTTGTCTTGTGTCAATGTCAGGCCGATGCACAGTGTCCATTTTAGGACACCCTCTGGCTCAGATTGACTCAAGTAAGGTGAGGACTGACTCAAGGAAGGGTAAGGTGTAAGGCTAAAATGGACACCATACTCCTGACTCTGCCATGATATACAGTAAGATTCATCTTGTTTCTTCTTTTGCATACTCCATCCTCAGCTTTCCTGTCAACTCTCTCTCCTCTCTCTTTCTGCTTTTTTAATGCCATGCTTTCTGCATCTATTTCGATGTGTTTTATTTCATTTTATTTATTTAAGCTGGTTCTCTCAACCAGCTTCAACTGGAATGCTTTTCCAACCGTCTTGAAGGAGTTCCCACATATGTTGAGCAGTTGTTAGCTGCTTTTCCTTCACTCTGTGGTCCAACTCATCCCAAACCATCTCAATTGGGTTGAGGTCGGGCGATTGTGGGGGCCAGGTCATCTCATGCAGCCCTCCATCACTCTCCTTCTTAGTGATATAGCCTTTACACAGCCTGGAGGTATGTTGGGTATTTGTCCTGTTGAAAAACAAACTAAACTAAGCGCAAACCAGATGGTATGGCGTATCGCTGCAGAATGCTGTGGTAACCATGCTGGTTAAGTGTGCCTTGAATTCTAAATAAATCACAGACAGCGTCACCAGCAAAGCACCCCCACACCATCACACCTCCTCCTCCATGCTTCACAGTGGGAATCACACATGCGGAGGTCATCTGTTCACCTACTCTGCGTCTCACAAAGACATAGCAGTTGGAAACAAAAATCAAAAATTTGGACTCATCAGACCAAAGGACAGATTTCCACCGGTCTAATGTTCATTGCTCATGTTTCTTGGCCCAAGCAAGTCTCTACTTCACATTTGTGTCCTTTAGGTGTGGTTTCTTTGCAGCAATTTGACCATGAAGGCCTGATTCACACAGTATCCTCTGAACAGTTGATGTTGAGATGTGTCTGTTACTCTGTGAAAGCATTTATTTGGGCTGCAATCTAAGGTGCAGTTAACTCTAATGAACGTATCCTCTGGAGCAGAGGTCTTCCTTTCCTGCGGCGTTCCACATGAGAGCCAGTTTCATCATAGTGCATGATGTTTTTTGCGACTGCACTTGAAGAAACTTTCAAAGTTTCCGGATTGACTCACCTTCATGTTTTAAAGTTGATAGGCTCAAACGCATTAAGAAGGAAGGAAATTCAAAAAATGTACTTCGAAGAATTTCAAATGTAATATATATTTCGAAGAATTTCAAATGTAATATATATTTTGATTTTTTAAAACTTTTTTTTGCTTCCAACATGATTCCATATGTGTTATTTCATAGTTTTGATGTCTTCACTATTAATCTACAATGTAGAAAATAGTCACAATAAAGCAAAACCCTGGAATGAATAGGTGTGTCCAAGCTTTTGACACAAAGCTCATCTGCATTTCCTGCAGTGCAGGACAATTCTCAGCAACAAAAGAGTGATCAAATTAAGGTCCTACATCTGTACTCAGTAACAATTGCCACTGTTTTCCAGGGAGTCCTGGGTTAGACAGAAAACATGTTGTTTTTATTTATCTTTCTACTAATCCCCCTCTTCCTCCTCTCTCTTCCAGTTCATGACCTATAAGAAGGGGATGATGCCCCTGCGGACAGACCGGTTCAGTGACCGGGTGCAGTTTGTGGGTAACCTGGAAAAGAACGACTTGTCCATCACCCTCTCTGATGTCCAGCTGTCGGACGAGGGCGTCTATAACTGCTACGTCCGTAACCCCCCCGACCGCATCCAGGGCCACGGAATCATCAACATGTTTGTCGTCACAGAATGTAAGGGCAGGGGGAAAGGCAGGGAGCAAGCAATAGCAGGGACAGGGGGCAAGTTACTGAGCAGTCTCTTCGCGAGCCTGAAAATAGTTGATCTCAGTGATTGATCGTTGGCATTCAGCAGTCATAAAAGTACGCCTTGTATGCTTTGAAGATCTACGAACATCGTGATTTCATCAGACCGCATAGGCAGCAGCTCTATAGAGATGAGGTGGTAACTTGGAATATAATAATAAAGTAAAGTAATGTGAATAAATGATGGTTGATAAGTGAAAAGCAGTAATGGGCGGTCACTAACATCATAGGATTTTTATTGGCCGTTTTATTCTGTGTTGTTAGAGCATTCAACCCACATAAAGCATTGTGTAGTTATTGTTAAAAAAAAAAAAGTTGAAACCGAAAACCGGGATAATTTTTTAAATAATAAAACCTAATCCGAAACGACCTCAAAAAGCACTGATCGCTCAGCACTAATCTGTGGTCAACTCTGGCCTTGTGTGCTAGCATGTACCCTGGTCTTGCCATTTATTCATCCATACATCAATCCATTCACTCACCAATCCATCCCTCCATCCCTCAGTTCCTCATCTGCTTGTGTTTCTGTTCTCCCTTGGTCTCAACCTTCCTTCAGCCCAGAACGTGATGACTCAACACTTATACAGCTTTTTACTTATTTACTTCCCGAGTGGCGCAGTGGTCTAAGTTACTGCATTGCAGTGCTAGAGGCGTCATTGCAGAACCTGGTTCATTCCCAGGCTGTATCACAACCGGCTGTGATCTGGAGTCCCATAGGGTGGCGCACAGTTGGCCCGGCATCGTCGGGGTTAGGGGAGGGTTTGGCTGGGGGGGTAGGCCATCGTTGTAAATAAGAACTGACTTGCCTAGTTAAATAAAAAAAAATGTAATACAAATATTGATGGGCGTGCCAACCCAGCTCACCTCAGAATCATTGCCTCTCACAAATGATGGTCTCACACACATATATGCATGATGACACACCAACACATAAAAGGGCATTGCTGTCCTTTTTTTGTTTCCTCACACTGTGGTTTAATCAGCCCTTTGCCAACGATACACTCCATCTACAGAACTGTCTCACCTCCTCTTCCCCTCTCCTCTCCCCCTCCACAGTGCCTCCCCCGCGGGACTCGACCATAGCGGTTGCGATCGGGGCGTCAGTCGGCGGTGCGCTGGCTCTGCTCATCCTGTCCATGGTGGTGGTGAAGTGTATACGGCGTCACAAGAAACAGGAGCTCATCTCTGACGAGCAGAAGATGGAGGAAGAGGGCAAGCTGGATGCAGAGGGGGGCCCCGAGGAGGGAACCAAGTGAGATCCCCTCTTTGTTTTAACTTACCCATCCTCCTCTAGAACGTCGATCTCTTCCAAGATCACCTCTACAGATGTCGGATCTTAATTTCAGCCAGTTTGCTACAGCTGGAAAGTAATCCTGCAGCAACATGACATGTGAATTATTTTGTGTGTTATAATTAATGGACATTTCTCTTGGATTTTACACATTTATAAGGAAAAATCCATTCTGAAATTTCTAAGTAGAAATTGCACACTTCAGAAACAGTTTTTAAACCTCAAATAAGTGTAACATGTCCTGCATTGCAGGAAAGTTATCCTGCCACACGGTGATCATGTTAAGATCCTACATCTGTATATTGTTTTACTCTCTAACTCTTTCTCAAGGTTGTGAAATTCTAATAATGTGTCCCCTGATTTAGGCTATTCTCCTTCTCTTTGTTTTCTCTTTGCTGCTGGTCCTTTTCTCTCTCATTTTCTGTCGTCTACTCGAGGCAATGCTCTTGAGGCAAAACCCGGAGAGTCTTGAAATCCACTCCAGTTCCCTTTCTCTTTCAGCTGTCCATAGAATGTGCACTGACAGGGTGGTCCATACTTTACACCTAACAGGCCACAACATTCTGGAATAACCCCAGAAACCTCACAAAATATAGATGTTATGGAAACACATTCCAGAAATATGTCCGGTGTAATGTATAAGTGGATTCATACATTTCTTTTGAAACCACCCTGGCTGTGGTTGAACAAAGCTGACAAATATCCCCTCTTCCCCTTCTTTTATTCTTCTTTTTTTTATTTGTGTGTATGTTGAATGTGTGTTCCTGCGGGTATGTGTGTGCGTGTGCATGTGTGTGTATGTTTGTGTGTTTATATTGCCATGAGCCAGGCAGCTATAACCGGCCTGCATGGTCCTGGAGGCCCAAGGTTCGCTGGAGCCCAACCTCCTCCCTCACGCTGGTAACAATCTGTGATTGGTGTTTTGTGCTGGTCATGTGACCCCAGTTAGCCAAGAAGAAGTGGCCACTTATGGCCTTCATCCTTTTTCCTTTGTCCCAAACCTTGCTGTTCATCCCTCTCTCTCATTACCATGTAATGGGAACTTCAAATTCTGTTTGATATTTAAATACGAGGCTCTGTCCTGACAGTCTCAAAATAATAGTCTATCCTTGGCTCATTTCCTGTATGACCACTGATGTGAAAGGACGATAGATTAAATCAACGTGATCTCATGTGTCAGTGGTCATGAAGGACAGGAGACATGGAAAGGACTGTTGAGACACATTCTCACTCTCAACCTCAGTCCTGATCTCATCAAGTACAATGGTCAATCCTATCCTGCCTTTCCCCCTCTGGTCTGCTCTCCCTTCTACCTCTTTTCTACCTGATTATCTCTCTTCCGGGCCTTAGATCTGATCAGTTCTGATTCTGAAAGCCTGTAGGGCTCAAGCCTGGCTTCAGACACAAACACAGAACTTGTCTGCACAAATCTGTCGTCTAACATGATTCGCGAAGAAGGAAAAGTTACACGTGCTCACTGCATCTCAAGTTAGAGTTTGTCCATTAGTTTGCACTCTTGTTTGTTTGACCTGACACATGGCTAGGTTCCAAGATGAATTTGGGTCCCGCTTGATTTGGATAGTCTGGATTTTCATGCTCATTCTATCAACAAACTGTCTGTTGATAAGAAACCTCTCGCTAAAGGTTACGTTTAGGGTTAGGGTTAGGTTTAGGTTTAGAATACGGGTGAGGGTTAAGGTTAGATCTACGATTGGGGTAAGCAGTTAAGTTTAGGGTTACGATAAGAGCTAAGGTTAGGGTTAGAGATAGGGTTAGCGTTAGTTGAAATGTCTGTAGATAGTATGTAGAGCGTCTACAAATGTGTGTGTCATAGCTTCTTCTTTTTTTAAGCTATAGCAATCTACAGCCATGTCTCAGGTCAATGTGTTTGTGCGTTTTAACTAGGTTTTGAGTTACTAGTAGCTAACACATTTTCCACACTAACTCTATGAGATATCAACCCCTTCCTGTTTCTGCACAGTAGCTATTGATGTGCTTACATTGTGGTCCTAGCCAATGTGATACGGTGATGTGTGTGTGTGTTGCAGTCTGTGTTTTGATGTATGGGATTGTACAAGTTAGTATATGTCCCAACATTTCCCCCTGGTCCGACAGTGGGATGTAAATACTGTACAACAACAGTAGCATGGAAATCAGCTTAAAAACAAGTCACTGGTTGGCAAGACAACCAGTGCCTACTTTAGGAAGCACTGACCTAGATGTTTCAACTATCTTGTCTTCTACTCTTATGTGACTTTAATTCTGTGAGACATCTCTTTAGTGTGTTGGTATTAGGGGTACTGTATGTACTGAATCGCTGAGCTCATATATATATCTCTGCTCTCTTCTTTCCCTGCCTCTCTGTTTCCGATGAACCATAACCTTCAGGAAAGCATTCCTGCCTGAAGATGTATAGTGACCCTTGCTTGAATCCTCGTCCAGCATCTGCCTCAGCCCACGCCGCCTCCTTTCCTTCCTCTATGGGAAGCCCCAGCCACCAGCCACGCCACCCACACCACCCCTGCCTCTATCTTCAGTCAGTCTTATCTCCTATCTTCTTCGACGGGGGGCCACAAAAGGTGTAGGCGACTAGTAGACGGCAGTCTCCAAACGACATTCCTCTTTCCCCTTTTTCTCGCTTGTGGTTTAGCTTAAGATAGAGATGTAAGACCTTAATTTGATCCCCCTGTAGCAGCATAACTTTCCTACAATGCAGTATGTTTAAAATGTGTATTGTATTGGAGGTTTTAAAAGGCTTCTGAAGTTTTCACTAATGGAAAATGCATCAACTCTTAGAAAAATATAAATTCACTCTAATCCACATAATCATTCACATTTCCTGTTGCTGCAGGACTATTTTCCTGCTGTAGAAAACTGGCTCAAATTAAGATCCTACATCTGTAGAGTAAATGGATGGTTTGACATCCGTGATTACTGGGAAAGATCCTGCTCTCTCTTTCTGTCACTCTCTCTCTCTCTCTCTCTCTCTCTCTCTCGCTTTCTCTGTATCACTCTCTTAAATTGTTGTCTTCTAACTTGCCACACCATTGGATAACAAATGATTTACTTCCAAATCATATAATTCTCTCTCGCTCTCGCTTGCTCTCGCTCGCTCACTCTCTCTCGCTCTAATTTTCTTGCTCTATCACATTACTTAGCGATGCATAATGGCTGGGGCAAAAAAGTTCCCTTTTTTTCTGACAGCTCGTGTGTGTGTGTCCAAATTCTACCTTTCTGTGTGAGAATGCTGTGGGTGGATTTTTGGCTGTGTGTGTTAGTTTTTATGTACAGGGTATAAGCTGAATGACCTTCAGACGTAACTACGAGCAGTGTGGGTGTATACACATGTGTGAATATGTGTGTGTTTGTGTGTGTGTGTGTGTGTGTGTATTTGAGAATGTGTTTTAGTGTCCTTAGTGTCCGAGTGTCTTTCCTTCAAACTCAGAGTCTCCCTTAATGGAGAAGCCAGGCATGATTTTATCAGTAGTCAACTCTTCTGAACCCTTGCTTCAATATGATATTTTAGCCTGTGTTGCTTGCTCATACATCGAAACAACACACATGTGTATCGCTATGAATGAAGCTAGTACAATATCATACATAAGCATGGCATTTTTTTGCACACATTAAGACAGGCACAATTCTGTCTACAGTGGATGGATCGTTAATGGTCTGACATTATATACTAACTGACATTGTACAAAAAACCCAATCCCCAAATGATGTCCCCCTTTTGTCCACGTGCAGTAACCCTTACACAACACCTGAATGTCCGGCCCTAGTTGGTCGTTGACACTCAAATGAGCACACAGACACATTGACTATACGTGATCCAACACATAAGCTTCAAACACCACATACAGCCGTGTAGCTGTTTTGCACACCAGAAGTCCACACGCCGAGGCCTACACATACATAAAAGCTGAGCACTTTCAGGGAAAACAGAAAAAAAAAGTACAATAGAGAAAAATTTATATCGGATACATATATTTATACGTTTTGACCAAATACCAAGCGGTACTCTAGAGGTGTGCTTTGATTGTTGTCGCTATTTACGTGTGGTCCTCACTGTCTTAAACTATCAATGTTGGAATGTATGAGGCCTCTCTCCTCTGAGGTAATTGATCTTGGATGTTCTTTGGATGTTACATATTTAGCTATATTAGTATTGCACTGGTTGTGAATGTATTTGGGAGACAACGTGAGATGTCCAAGTGGACGTAGCAACTACTTAATGAAATGAATATACAATCAATCATTCCACTTCTCGCACATTGAATTTGAAACTACCCTCACAGATGTAGGGCTTACGTTACATTATCACACAAGTTTTGTAATGTATGTAAGTCTGTGAAGGATCACACAAAGTATAAACTGTGGATTTGCTAAACAATATCACAACCTTAAAATAGTAACATTTATTTATTTTAGTGAAAATTTGTCAAATGTTACCTTCATTTGCTCCTTGTGTTTAAACGTCTTGGCTTTGTATTTTCCAACAGACAGTGTTGAGGGAGCAGATAGCCTATGGGAGTGTGACTTTAGGTTGGCAGAATATGACTGGGTGCCTCTGGTGTTGTCTGATGTGGTTTTAAGGCCTAAAGCCGGGGGCCACGCTGATTCTGTGCCCAGGAGTGCCCTACCTCATCTGGAGACAGTCTGTCCCTGTCTCTGCAATGGGCACTGCGTTCATAGTCTGCCTTTACGTTATTCACTGCTGAAGCTTCTTTCTTGCACACTTTGTTTCTTATTATTTATCTCCTCAGATCCGTCCTAGTTTAGATTTCATTTGATTGAGTATTGTATTTTGACATTGTTGAATTTTGTACCACGCAGTTATGTAATTTGTACTTTATGATGTGACTTTGTGGTTGTCCTAGCTGTTGACGTTCTGGTAGCCATCATTACTTGGTCTTTGGTAAGTTGGCCTAAGTTTGGGGAGCTCACGTCTGAAAGATCATTAATTTAACAGTGGAAGGTACATGCTGATCTCCACTTGTAGGGTTTACACGCTCCCTTTCTAGAATGACTTCATTACTAATTACTATATGAATTAATTCAACTTCTGTGCAATTGTGACTGTGGTGTTAATCAGTTTGTATGGAGTCTGAGACATCAGCTAGATGCATGGTTAGAAGTCTGGGAAGCTTGTTGTCCTAACCAGAGAATATATCTCTAGGTCACAATCAGACTTAATTTCCAAAGTAATGATGGTACCTCAAGAATTAACCCCCCAAAAATTATAATTTAGATTGTACTGTATTTTATACACGAACACACACACACAGACACACAGTGCTACCGATGGGTAGGGGACAAAGCACATGATCCGAAAACAAAAGGAAACAAAATGTGTAGCCTAATGAAATCAACATGACCTCCATTTCTCCTGTCACTCACTCTGACATCTCCGCTGGAGTCCTGAATGCTGGGTAGCTAGCTGGGATAGTAGTGGAGGTCCCGGAGTTTCCCCTGTCTGTCTCTGTGTGATCATGCATGTTTTTACTGCAGTGTTCCTCTGTGACGCATGGCTCTAACCAGGCCCTCTCGCACCGGACACCCGAAATGCTTGCACTGCACTGTGTCTCTAAGAATGAGCTGTAATCAATATTGTATTTTGAAATAAAAATGAGTACATAAATATTACAGTGTGCATTTTATTGTCAGCAAATTAGCTTCTTTTTTTTTCTTTTTTTTTACTAAGCCCTGGCAAATTAGCTCTAAAACTGCGCCGTGGAATTACTACTGGTGAGAAGGGGTGATTAATTATAGCAGGTGAAGTGTGGAGGCTGTAAGGAGGCTGGGTTATGGCCAATGCACCAGCGTGCTGCGTGTAGCTACTACCATTGGGCAGCACTGTAGAAACATCCAAAGACTTAATCTTGCTGGGCAGAGAGGGGGGGTGGTGGGGGGGACTGTGACTCAAGCTGCAGATAGATTTTCTCTCTCTTGCTCTACACTTCCATTTTTCTCTCCCTCTGGCTCTCTTAAAGTGAGACAAATAGAGGGAGGAAGGTCAGCTTTTCTGCTGGAGCCTGGAGAAGAAGGGAGGGGGGAAGGTGGAGGGAAAGAGGAGGAGAGGGACAGAGGATGAATGTGTAATACTCGTAGTGCAGGTATCTGGGTCTCAGTGGGAGGGTTCTTAATAAATAGGCCTGGCGGGGGTTTAGATCACAGCAAGGTCAAAAGGTCACTGCAGATTGTGGCTTGATAAGCCAACTGAGGGGTCTCCGGCACAGACAGGATTGAAGGGGACAAATGAATGCTCACAAACTCAGTTATAGACACACACAAGTACTCCGTTGCACAGGTCAAATCCTACTCAGACATACTAGGTCAAAAATGCCGCAGCTGCTGTCCAGTGCCAGCAATTGTATCACCTCAGCCGTTTGCCCTAGAGTCAGTTAGGTATAGGCATAGGTGTGTGTGTGTGTGTGTGTGTGTGTGTGTGTGCGTGTGCTGGAGGTGTGTATTTGTGGAAGGAGAGGGAGCTGCCAAAACTAAAAGCTGGAGTATTTTGCCAGGAGTGTATTACTGAAACAGTTAAAACTCCTAAATAGCCGTCAGTAAATCTGGTCTCAGAATATACAACTTGGAAGACCATAGCCAAGCTATTTATTGGTTTCTCTATTGGGATCTTAACTGCATTACATAACACACAATACTTCTAATTCCTCCAGCTCTCCAGTCTTCAGCTCTTAAGTCATCATCCCATTGGAGTTATTCGCTCTTTCTCCTTCCTCCGCTCCCCTTTAAAACACGGGCGGCAGGGTAGCCTAGTGGTTAGAGCGTTGGACTAGTAACCGGAAGGTTGCAAGTTCAAACCCCCGAGCTGACAAGGTCCTTCTGCCCCTGAACAGGCAGTTAACCCATTGTTCCTAGGCCGTCATTGAAAATAAGAATTTGTTCTTAACTGACTTGTAACCGGAAGGTTGCAAGTTCAAACCCCCGAGCTGACAAGGTCCTTCTGCCCCTGAACAGGCAGTTAACCCATTGTTCCTAGGCTGTCATTGAAAATAAGAATTTGTTCTTAACTGACTTGCCTGGTTAAATAAAGGTAAAATAAAAAAAAAGCCTCTCAATTCTGTGAAATCCTGATCAAGAGAAAATCAGTCTCCCTCTCTGAAGCCTGCAGCTACTGACTGTTAGTCATGCTGATTATAAAATACATACCTCAACAGAACTGGGTCTGAATACCAAGCCCAATGATGAATTTAAGTTATTATTTTTACAAACTGAAAAAATATATGTACTTTTCAGAGGAAAGTATGGAATAGTTCCAAACCGCTCTTGAGAAATATTAACAATGAGCGTCAAAACATTTAACAGTTACAAACTTACCCAGACACGCAGCGCCAGATACATGACTGTTGCTTCTCAGTGCTAGACCAGATTAGTCTTACCCACTTGAGAGAACTCCATGTTGTGGCCTATTGATAAGTTCAGCTCCGTTGTGGATTACTCTGGCTGGTTCGTGAAGAAATAGCCCAGTCACAATTGATCATGAAAATAGTCAACCCCACATGAGTCCTAGCCTCCTCTTCCCCAGAGTACCAAGGCCCTGGGCAGGTCTGAGGAAGCCTCCCTAGAGAACATGGTGGTGGATGCTGGAACTGTCGACAGAGGACAATCCCACCTGGACCCCAGCCATTTCAAAACAGATATCTGACTGCAGTGTTTAAGCAAAGCCAGCGACCTGGACTTCCGAACACCTCCTGAATGATACTGTTAAACTGCTTTTAAAAACAACCACGGCAGTGTATCTTTACTTGTCTAATCTTGATGATTACGGTGTTATCAAATTGTTAGTGGGTTAGCCATCAATGCACATAACAACTTACCCATCCCAAGCATAAAAGCTCGATATCCACCATGATGACCTGACAGGACATCTAGTGGTACATCCTGTCTTGCAAAAAAAAAAGATTATGTCTACTCCCCAAAATGCATTGTGCCCATGCGACGATTGCGTCCAAATTGTGGCGGATCGTGTCCATCAGAAAAAAATTGCTGCGACTCTTACAGCCCAGATGTTTTCATTTTAGTGCCGTGCCAAGATAGATCCAACATGTTTGATCCTGGCATGAAATCACCGGTCAGATTTCTACGTCAGTCAAATCGTCAGATGTTTGGGTCAATGGTTGCCCCCCCCCCCCCCCCCCCCCCCCAAAAAAAAAAACCATCAGCGGAAACCATTCATTTCACGCTGATGTCTCACAGTAGCCCGTCATGGAGTTATTGAATCTCTGACATGCTGCACTCCATTTGCTCGACTACAGTCATACTGACTCCAACGTCTAAACACACCAGCGTGAACACCGCAGTCCATCTCACTGAACAGTACGTCTCTCGGGCTCTTTAGAAGCCATACTCGTCACTCTCACTTGGGACAGGTTTTTGTCAATGATGTACGCCACAAACAGAGGTTATTGGCTGAACGCGGTTTACATACATTGCACTGTGGTAATAACGTTCCATGCAAATTCTTACTATCCCGCATAAAAGCACACCACGTGGTGCTGAAAATGAAGATGCTGAAGTTATCTTGAGAGGTCACCTGAGAAGACTCACTTTACAAAGTTGATGTTTTTTGGGGCCTAATTCACGACATACTGCAATACTGCCCTTTCAACAGCGAACTGCAATAAAGCAAGTAATACCTCTATCAGAACTTATAGGTACACACAGTATTGCTCCTTACACAATGATGCCACTGCCAGCCGTTACACAAGAACATATCATTTGGATAAACTACCTCCAGAACCGGTCATCATTTTATTTTACTCCACACGCATAGCAATCGCCCATACACACACACACACACACACACACACACACACACATTTGATCACCATCACACGACGCAAAACACTGAACGTACAGCAGTAGAACTACAATTAGGAACGTGTGGCTACAACACCTTTCACCTTTGCCACAACATAGTGGTTCAGAACTTCAGACAAGACGGTCACTCACCTTGTCAAGGTCCCCGTGGCGGAAAACAAAGAAATAAAACAATCTCACGGACACCACACGTGCAAAACAAAGAGTAAACGAAGGAGCAAAAATGAGAACTACAGCCCAACCTATCTTCATCCGTGTCCTCGCATATAGGCCTTACTCTGAGCCCCGTACATGCACTGGCTGCTACGAGGAAGAGAGAACGTGCGTGTGTGTGTGTGATAGAGAGAGGGAGGGGGAGAAGCAGAGGGTGGACGGGAGGAAGGCAGGGAGAGAGGGATGATGAGGGAGGGGGGGGGGGGCAGAGCAGCTCTGTCCTCCTTTCCTTTCTATGTCTCCCTGAGTTCTTACTGGGATGGCTAAGGTCACAGTTCTAAATCTCAGGTAGGCGAGGCTCGATGCACCATTTTACCTTTGCAAAGGGAGGGGACATAGTGAAGGCAGAGACCGAGAGGGACGGAATGATCGAGAGAGACTAAGGAGCGTGAATGCTAGGTCAGGGCTGAGCATTCTATATGCGTAAATGTCTCTGAAGACTTTCCCTCCTCTGTCTCCCCTCCAGCTGTCCTCCAATCATGTCCTCCCTCGCTTCCCCTCCCCTCCCCTCTGCATCCGTCCGCTGCCCAACCCTCTCCTCCTCTCTCACTCTACCAAAGAGTGTTGCTTCATCATGCTCCCCTCAGTCACAGTAGTAGAGGGAAGCAATCCCTTTCTTGTCCGTCCCACCACCTTGTTGTTCCGTCCATAGAATTACAGACAGTCATTTCCTAGGATCACTATGGTTCCCTCTCCTCAGCACCCAGTGCTTTACTCTTCGCTCAGTCTCCAGGTGAGGGGCATCTGTCAGCGATTTGGTGCAGAGTTATAGCGGAGTCAGGCGCAGGGCACAGGTATTGAGTAACACAACTGAGTTTTCTCAAAGAATCAAGCAAAATTCCAAATAGGAACATACAAAATACACTCGCACAAAACACAACCACTAACGACAATAAACAGTCACGGACAGAACAGAAATGTATGCCAGAGGGTTAAATAAGGAACGTGATATGAGAATGGAAACCAGGTGTGTGTGTAATACAGACAAAACAAAACGAAACATGGATCGGTGGTGACTAGAAAGCCGGTGACGTCGACCGCCGAACGCTGCCCGAACAAGGAGAAGGGCCGACTTCGGTGGAAGTCGTGACAGCATCTCTATGCGTTTCTTTCTCATACTCCATAGGGCTCCATTGTGTGCTTCAGAAATCCAAATGTTACGTTTGTCCCGTTTAAGTCCAGCGACAGCGCACAATGACAGAGTTCTGAATCCCGGGAACTCTGTGTTGTTTTCCTTGCTCCAAGTCATGAGAGCTATAGATACTAGGGCACGTATCATCCACTATAGCCACTCTCTTCACTGTCCGTTCCCCCAAATATACTCCCTAAACTGTTTTCATTTATACCCTATCGCCATTCCAACCATCCCGCCACACGCCATGGTCTCACCTATCCAGTCTCGACCGCCCGACTCCCCTCCCTCCCTCCCTTCCTCTCTCCCATATCTCATATCTCTCTGAGTTGATAGCAGTCACACCCGCCCTCCCGTCCTCTGCCCAGCGCTATACTGCAGACTACATAATGGGAGTTGCTTCCCTTCCCAATTCCCCCCGCCCCTCTTCCTCAACACACATGATGCTGCAATATCTAGCCCAAGGTCACATCGTCCTGAATTCAGAAGGACTGCGTGTGTGTGTATACACGTGTACGTGCACATGTGTTTTATGTGTGTGTGGTGGGAAGGTGCAGACTCATGAATCCGTCAATCCCACCAGGAACGTGTCACTTCTACAGCACTGTCACTGCCTCAGTGAAGATGCCCCTATCAAACCACTCATGAAGCTCCTTACGTCCGTCATCAGTGAAAACTATTTCATTGTGGTGAACATGGTGGTTTTATTTATATGGGACAATTAATAATTCAAGAAGATGATCCACTGCTGATGTGCTAATGTAATGTGTTATGTGAGGACTGTGCGAGTGTTTTCATAATAATCAATTCAATTAACACACACACAGTTATATTCATTATTGCTGTGAATTCTGCTCTATTATTGGACTGCTCCTGGCAAAGTTTCCTCTATATATTAATCATCGAAAGATTTATTTACAAACTCATTATGGAGTCACCTTCCCCGGGAGACCCCTACATTGCGCGCTACACACACGCAAGCACGGAAGCATGCACGCAAGCACACGTGCACTGACAAACTCACACACACACACACTTCCCATGCCAGGGTGAAAGCTGTTCTCAGATCAAGGTTGACATCATGTTGAATGACAAGCATCAATCACCTCATATAGAGCAGCTCTCACACACACACAGACACGCACACACACACACACACACACACACACACCCCTTTACACACTCAAGACTAGTAGTTGGAAGGACTGGTGGAGTGTACGGGAGTGCCTTTATCAAAGTGAGGATGTTCGGATGCAATATTACTCAATATTTAGTGTTTTTGTTGGCCCCATTTACATGACCTTTGACCCTTGCCCCTCTGGATTCTGTCATGTGAACCCTCAAAGGTCAATTACAGTGACTTTTTTTAAGGGGTCTCTGTACCTCTCACTGTGCCGCACCCCTCATCTCCACACCCCTCTCACACACCCACACCCCTCATCTCACACACCCTCCCCAGGAATCAAGCACCCAGTGCCATGGGAATGGGTGACCCGACACCTACTCCCACTCAACCGGTGACAGGTGGTGGAGGTCACGCATTCAGGGCCCTCAATCATATGGGTGACAGGGTGGGGGTGGGAGAGAGGCAGAGCGCGAGGCATGGGCAGTCAAGTTCAAAGCAACATGTACAGGACATTCTGTGCGTGCACACGGAAATCAGTCAACGTGATTGCGATTACGACAGCCTTTCTTAAACGTTGGTTATTTTAGTGGTATTTTCTGATTTCCTCATTATTTGGAGAGTTTGTTGATAGAGTGAAACGCGTTTGTGATAAAGTATCGCCAATGCTGCTGCAGAAACAACAGATGCGACAGAGATGTTTTAGCAGGACTATGAAGACCCATACAATCTGAACATGTGTCAATAACGTCCTGGTACTGTGCATGCATGCACATCAATTATCTGGCGTGGCATCTGATCTGGTAGTTGAGCTCAGTGACTTCACTGGTCACAGCCTGCTTTGCAGGAACCCCTCGGTTTTTAAAACTCACAGAGAGAAAAAATGAACTATCTTTGTTCGAAATCCAACTGGATTGAACAAGAACTGATGGAATGGTACATGTAGGGGGAATTAGATGAGTCATGGAAGGGTACATGAAGGGGGAATTAGATGAGTCATGGAGACAAAACACAAGTGTGTGTGGCTAGGTGAAATAAAAACAGCTTTCAAGGAAAAGTCATTATTCTAAAATATATATGGAAAGTTGATGGAAAGTGATGGGAGGTGATCCAGGATGGAGGGGGGTATAGATGGCAGTGTACCCAGAGAAACCCTCCTAAACCCGGCAACGGGCGCAGTGATAGACAGGGTGGGTTGCAGGACCCTCTAGTGTGAGATAGCCCCCAGATGCAATCAGGCTGAAGGTCCCCATTCAACTCCTCTCCTCTCCCATCCCTCCCCCTCCCCTCTTTCCCTCCTACTCGCTCACTCTGTCCTCCATGCCTCTGCTGCAGTGGCTCTCCCTCCCCGCTCATTCCTCCCTGTGCCGGCTAGGGAGACACATACCGCCTGCTGCCTGCTGCCTGTCTGCCTGAGCTCCAGGCTCTGCTGTCCTCGCCGCTCCCTCCCCCCACATGCAGCTCTCCGTAAGGGGCAACGCTGACATCCCCCGACTGCCTCCACAGCTCCATTGCTCTGCGGTGCAGATGCTCGCTCTCTCTGAGTGAGTTTTTTTCCCTCTCCTCTGCTTGCTCTAGCTCTCAGGCTGAGGGATTCAGCAGATAATCAGTGTGTCGGCGAGTGAGAGTGAGCGACTGAAGCAAAGAGAGAGAGAGAGTCTGGATCAGGTGCAGGAGCCTTCCCTTCGTCTGTCTCTTTCTGTTACTCTCTCTTTCAGTCTGCCTTCAGCCTGGCACATACAGAAGGGTAGACAGGACTCATAATCCAGAAATAAGCCATCAATTCACTCTACTTCTCTGGGACTCACCGCAAAGGAGGGAGAAGAGGAGGGAGACACTCACAGCAGGACTTTGCAGACTGACAAGTCTTGCGTTTTTATTTCTTTGCTCGCTCTGCGTCCCACCTCACCCTGCCCCTCCCCTCTATCCCACCCGCACCCCTGCTTGCTCCAGCCAACACACACACACACCCAAAGTGTGTATCCAGGGGAGGACTGACAGACATACAGATAAACAGACGGACTGACAGATTGCCAGACGGACCCAGTAGGATATGGAGTCCAAAGGAAGCGGCAGGTTCACTATGTCCAGGTGTTTGCGTTCAGGAGACACCGTCCATGCCAGTGTTGTCGTCACACTTCTGCTCGGTGAGTCCAAAAGCTGACTTTATACTGGCATTTTTCGTCTCCTCTCTCTAACTCTCTCTTGCTCTATCCCTTTATCTCTCTCTCTCTCTCTCTCTCTCGCTCTCTCTCTCTCTCTCTCTCTCTCTCTCTCTGCACCCGTCTCCCTCCATCTACCCCTGGGGTGCCAGCCAAATCACTGCAGGTTCTGCCGAGCTTGCAGAAATGTGTCCGACGCCGGAGGACAGGGTTGCATGCTCATTTACTTGTTGCTTGTAAGGCGGGGGTTTATTTGCTTACACGGTTCATACTTTTCTATATCGGGAGACCCAGAGTCATGTGTTTTAGCCAGGTCAGGGCAGCAAGTGCTGCATCTTGCTATTTCACTAAGAGAGTGAGTGGAGGGGATGAATTTGAGATAGCAAGGCGTAGATCCAGAGTCAATAAGAGGATGCCGGTAACAATGGATCCTGTTTAGAGCAAGTGGAATTATGGGCACTGCCAATGGACCCTGCCAAGTCAATGAGTGTCATAATGTCCAATGTTTACATGTTTAGGGGGGAATGGAGGGAATGGTCCATGGGACAAGACAACATTCATCTATATGAGGCAGTGGGATGGAATTTGTCATGTGAGGAACACAGTGTAGTTTTCAAAAGGCAGCCCTTTACGCTGTCTTCTCATCAGAGGAACCAGCGATGCAGATTCAACTACGCACTTCATTCTGTCACGGTACATTTACACATATCACTTAATCAGGGACATATTTTTCTTATACAGCTGACTGGATGAAGTGTAAGGTCTTACTACAGTGAGGGAAGTGTATAGGAATATATGGAGGAATATCTTATTTTGGGGGAAAATATATTTTGGGGAAAATACATTTTTTGAGGGGGAAAATATATTTAAATAGATATTTTTTAAAGTCAGATAATGAGCAGGCTGGATCAATACCTACTCAAATCATAGGATATCCATCCATTCTCATTCTCCTCAGTTTTCGTCCTGCAATCTGTTTATTATCCTTTTAACGTGTTTTGTTTAGCTATGTACAGACTAGTATGACCACTTAACAATGACCCAACAACCACATGGTACCCTACATTTGTATGTCTGGGTGATGTGGTATATTATGATACACGTTGCTCTATAGGTTTGCTTTGTAGTAGAGTACCTGACTGCTTTCAACACATAGTGCTGTACAATCTACAGTAATACAATATAGTTACTCAAGCTTGAGACCAACTAAACCCCATGTATTTGAGAATCCACACATGATCATATCAGTTTGTTAACGCTAATTGTTAGCACCTACTGTAATATGGACACAATTCTTAGTGGGGTAACCCTAAGACTCCTCAGCATCTTTTGAGGTGAGTGCCTTATTGGCACTGACATCAACCCACCAATCAAACAAGAGCAAGGTCACAAGATTGCACAAAACATCTTAAAGCAAGTTTTTGAATCTAAATTAGCATACGATTCTAAGGAGGCTAACACAGCAGAGAGCTACCGATAATAAATAGGCTTTTCATTTGCATATTTTTTTGAGATGGAATGTGACATGATATTAGATTAGATTATAGGACGTCCCTGTTAAGTAGCCTCTCTTGTCTGTGTGTATCCACGGCCAGTTTTCTCTGGATTCTCTGCCCGGCGGCTCTCCTTGGCTCTGCGTCAGGGGGGGGGGGGGGGGGGGGCGAAGGGTTAATGTGCATGTTCGTATATAAACCCCTAGCGTATGGTGGATGGTTTAACCTCCAACAAAAAAGATTGGGTTCCAGGCCTATAGTAGGGCAAGCCAACACCCCCCCGAGCCATCCATCAGAGACCAGGGAAGGATTTATAATGTTGTTGGCATGTTTGTGTGCCTGTATGTCCCATATAATATCATTAGATCCTATGGTCATTCTACATTGGCAGAGTGGATAGAGAGACTACTAGACTACAGTATGAGAGATGTTCGCTGGTAGACTTGTTCTTTACATCAGGTGATGGATAGAAGGTCAGGGAATTAGGACATCCTAGTTGCACATCAGAATGTAGCCAAACACAAAACACAAAAACATGAGGCTTGAAGATGCGCTCTCAAACTTTAGTATAATTTCAGCCAGTAGTTTTGAAAGTGGTGCTCATGAGCCAACTCTGGTCCCCGTTTTGTGTGTACTACGTCCTCCAATTGTGTACTATGTCATCCATTTCATATGATACATTACGTCCTGAATTTCTTTTTAAGTTTTTTTTTGCAATTTGTATTAAGTTACAAATCCAATTTGTACTATATGTTACAAATTTGTTGCGCTTAATTAAAGATGCAATATCTAACTTTTTGGGCGACCTGACCAAATTCAGAAAGAAATGTGAGATTTGTCATTCTCGTTGAAAGCAAGTCTAAGAAGTGGTAGATCTGTTCTATGTGTGCTATTCCTATGCTTCTTGTTCTTAAGTTTAGTTTTTTGCGTCTTTTACTTTCGGTTCTGTACACCAGCTTGAAACAGCTGAAACATTTTTGGAGGGGATTATTGAACAAATATTTCACAGCAGTTTAGATGGTACTTTGATTGTGTCACAACGTGACCCTTTTGGGTGTATATCGTGGCTCCTCCCCTCTCCCACTCTCTCTCCCACCTCAGGTTTTACAACGGTCATAAGTTCCTGGTAGAAACTCTCTTTGCTGCCATGGAATATTGAGAGGAAAGAAACCTCTGGGAGACTAAAGAGCTTCTCTGGCCAAAACTCCCATGGTCCGTGGGTATTTTATGTCAAAGATGTTTTATTTTGTGACATCAGGAAGTAGGAGGCAGTAGGACAAGATAACGAGATAATCTCTGGAAGTGTACCTTCCTCAGTTATTAGTTTTCTACCTGAATGTTGTGTAAAATATATGATTCAATATGAAACTATTTGTGAGAAGATGTAATGTGATGTTGTCCTTTTAAACAAGATAATTGTTTAGGTATAAAGTTTTAACTAGCCAGTGGCCACGCCCCCGTGACGCCAGACATTACATTAGGCATCATGGTACAGCCCCATCTTCTATAAAACCAACTTCCGACAACATTTACATTAGACAGCGTGCCACCGCTGACAAACTACAAGACCAGAAAAGATTGAAGCGGTGGCTACATGTTGGAATGGTTAAGAAAATTTACAAACTAAAGTCAGAGAACATCAAGACAGAGTCCCCACGTTGAAATGACTACAACACGATAGACCATGAGACCAGAAAAGTATGGAGTGGTAGCTACATGTCAAATGGTTACGAACTACAACTCTACAGGCCGAGGAGACCATACAGCATGTAGCGTTGGTACACGGCTGGAAATTGTGAAACTCTAAACCATTTCCACAGCAGGAGTAAATCTTAGACGAGGCCTTTTCAGTCTGTAGCTGGAAATGTACATAGCCTAGGACGAAGAATACGACAACCGCCAAAACACCTATTCTCTGCGACAACATGGGTATGCCTGACGTATCCATTAGGAACGCAACCAGAGACTTTTCTGTCGACTCTCTCCAGCAGATGGACCGGCGACCACAGAGAGAGACAACAAGACATACGCACGTAAATATGTCAATTGCAATTTATTTTCGAATGAGCGGTTGTTCATATTTAAAGTATTAGCCATTTCTATGGGTGTAGATATCAGCTATGAGTCTCCAACACTTGAGCATTCCACACCCCCTTTCCTTTGTCTACCAAGCCGTCATATCGGTTTCGTCCACTAGGGACTTTTCCTCGGGTCATGTTTAGTACCCAATGCATAACTAATGGTGTGTTTATCATGCATTTCTGTGATTGATTAAGTTCGTTAGAAAATAAATAATTAAGCCAATTTGTATGTCGCTGATTCATGATTCTATGCTAGGGTTCGTTCAGATATCTAAGGGTTTGCGACATTCAGTAATGAGACTGATGAAGTACAATTCATTAATAAGCGACTGTTTTGATAATATATGAAAATATCTGAAGAGTTGTATTTGGGTAAATGACACAATACAAACAACATTTTTTCTGTGGTGCCCCGACATTCTATTCAATTAAAGTTACATGATTAGTTTAATCACGTAATTAAATTACACATAGAGGGGGAAAAAAATCACCTTTATTTAACCAGGTAGGCCAGCGATTGGTAAGCTGCTCTGACTGCTGATGCTTATAGTTAGTGAGTTAGATATAAGTCTCCAACTTCAGTGATGTTTGCAATTCGTTCCAGTCATTGGCAGCAGAGAACTAGAAGGAAAGGCAGCCAAAGTAGGTGTTGGATTTGGGGATGACTAGTGAAATATATCTGCTGGAATGCGTGCTACTGGTGGGTGTTGCTATGGTGACCAGTGAGCTGAGATAAGACGGAGCTTTACCTAGCAAAGACTTATAGATGACCTGGAGCCAGTGGGTTTGGCGATGAATATGTAGCGAGGACCAGCCAACGAGAGCATACAGGTCGCAGTGGTGGGTAGTATGTTGTGAAATAGGATGCCGATTCTAGATTTAACTTTGGATTGGAGATGCTTAATGTGAGTCTGGAAGGAGAGTTTACAGTCTAGGCAGAAACCTAGGTATTTATAGCTGTCCACATACTCTAAGTTGGAACCGTCCAGAGTAGTGATGCTAGTCAGTTGGGCAGTTGTGGGCAGCGATCGGTTGAAGAGCATGCATTTTGTTTTACTAACATTTAAGAGCAGTTGGAGGCCACGGAAGGAGTGTTGTATGGCGTTGAAGCTCGTTTGGAGGTGTGTTAACACAGTGTCCAAAGAAGTGCCAGATGTATACCGAATAGTGTCATCTGCTTAGTGGTGGATCAAAGAATCACCCGCAGCAAGAGCAACGTCATTGATATAAACAGAGAAAAGAGTCGACCCAAGAATTGAACCCTGTGGCACCCCATAGAGACTGCCAGAGGTACGGACAACAGGCCTTCCGATTTTACACACTGAACTCTATCTGAGAAATAGTTAGTTAACCAGGCGAGGCAGTCATTAGAGAAACCAAGGCTGTTGAGTCTACCAATAAGAATACTTTGATTGACAGAGCCTTGGCCAGGTCGATGAAGGCAACTGCACAGTACTGTCTTTTATCAATGGTGGTTATGATATCGTTTAGGACCTTGAGTGTGGCTGAGGTGCACCCGTGACCAGCTAGGAAACCAGATTGCATAGCGGAGAAGTGGGAGGTGGGATACAAAATGGTTGGTGATCTGTTTGTTCACTTGACTTTCGAAGACTTTAGAAACGCAGGGCAGGATGGTATAGGTCTGTAACAGTTTGAGTCTAGACGGGGATGTCAGCGACCGCTTTCCAATTGATTTGATTCAGGTCTGGACTGGACTTTGGTCTGGACTTTGACGTCATTTCCGGTCACGACTTGCAGACTTGTTTTTGAGTTGCTGTGCGTTTTGTTGCCAACCTGTTTTGCTACCTGACAAATTTACGGTTTTTACTTTTTAATTACCGTTTATATTTTTGTTTTTTCCTACTCAACTTTTTCACTCCGGACGCTTTATCTGGACACGGTTCGTCAGGACCTCCAACAGCCGAAGCTAAGTAGTAACATTAACATGATGCCTTCTAATTGCAGTCGCTGTACTCGCCTTACGGCGAGGATAGCTGTGCTACAAGCCCAGCTTCAGACGCAATCGCTAGGCAAGGGTAATTTCAGTGTAGGAAAGGATGAAACAGCGTCTGTGCCACCAGTAAGTACAGATAGTAGTATAAATCCCCTGGCACAGTCCCCGCAGCCGGACAACTTTCTCACGGTTTCTGGAGGGAAATGCTGTAGGAACGCTCAACCGGTGTCGCTCATTCAGCCGACAGAAACTTTCAACCGGTTTTCCCCATTAAGCAGCGGGTCGGAGTCAGAGGCCGAGTCTTCTCTGGTCTCTACTCCTCCCGTTACGGGGTCTGAGACGCCGAAGCTTCCCACCATTAGCTCTGACAAATTGAAAACTCTAGTCATTGGCGACTCCATTACCCGCAGTATTAGACTTGAGAATCATCCAGCGATCATACACTGTTTACCGGGGGGCAGGGCTACCGACGTTAAGGCTAATCTGAAGATGGTGCTGGCTAAAGCTAAAACTGGCGAGTGTAGAGAGTATAGAGATATTGTTATCCACGTCGGCACCAACGATGTTAGGATGAAACAGTCAAGAGATCACCAAGCGCAACATAGCTTCTGCGTGTAAATCAGCTAGAAAGATGTGTCGGCATCGAGTAATTGTCTCTGGCCCCCTCCCAGTTAGGGGGAGTGATGAGCTCTACAGCAGAGTCTCACAACTCAATCGCTGGTTGAAAACTGTTTTCTGCCCCTCCCAAAAGATAGAATTTGTAGATAATTGGCCCTCTTTCTGGGACTCACCCACAAACAGGACCAAGCCTGACCTGCTGAGGAGTGACGGACTCCATCCTAGCTGGAGGGGTGCTCTCATTTTATCTACCAACATAGACAGGGCTCTAACTCCTCTAGCTCCACAATGAAATAGGGTGCAGGCCAGGCAGCAGGCTGTTAGCCAGCCTGCCAGCATAGTGGAGTCTGCCACTAGCACAGTCAGTGTAGTCAGCTCAGCTATCACCATTGAGACCGTGTCTGTGCCTCGACCTAGGTTGGGCAAAACTAAACATGGCAGTGTTCGCCTTAGCAATCTCACTAGGATAAAGACCACCTCCATTCCTGTCATTATTGAAAGAGATCATGATACCTCACATCTCAAAATAGGGCTACTTAATGTTAGATCGCTTACTTCAAAGGCAATTATAGTCAATGAACTAATCACTGATCATAATCTTGATGTGATTGGCCTGACTGAAACATGGCTTAAGCCTGATGAATTTACTGTGTTAAATGAGGCCTCACCTCCTGGCTACACTAGTGACCATATCCCCCGTGCATCCCGCAAAGGCGGAGGTGTTGCTAACATTTACGATAGCAAATTTCAATTTACAAAAAAAAAAATGACGTTTTCGTCTTTTGAGCTTCTAGTCATGAAATCTATGCAGCCTACTCAATCACTTTTTATAGCTACTGTTTACAGGCCTCCTGGGCCATATACAGCGTTCCTCACTGAGTTCCCTGAATTCCTATCGGACCTTGTAGTCATAGCGGATAATATTCTAATCTTTGGTGACTTTAATATTCACATGGAAAAGTCCACAGACCCACTCCAAAAGGCTTTCGGAGCCATCATCGACTCAGTGGGTTTTGTCCAACATGTCTCTGGACCCACTCACTGTCACAGTCATACGCTGGACCTAGTTTTGTCCCATGGAATAAATGTTGTGGATCTTAATGTTTTTCCTCATAATCCTGGACTATCGGACCACCATTTTATTACGTTTGCAATTGCAACAAATAATCTGCTCAGACCCCAACCAAGGATCATCAAAAGTCGTGCTATAAATTCACAGACAACACAAAGATTCCTTGATGTCCTTCCAGACTCCTTCTGCCTACCCAAGGACGCTAGAGGACAAAAATCAGTTAACCACCTAACTGAGGAACTCAACTTAACCTTGCGCAATACCCTAGATGCTGTTGCACCCCTAAAAACTAAAAACATTTCTCATAAGAAACTAGCTCCCTGGTACACAGAAAATACCCGAGCTCTGAAGCAAGCTTCCAGAAAATTGGAACGGAAATGGCGCCACACCAAACTGGAAGTCTTCCGACTAGCTTGGAAAGACAGTACTGTGCAGTACCGAAGAGCCCTTACTGCTGCTCGATCATCCTATTTTTCTAACTTAATTGAGGAAAATAAGAACAATCCGAAATTCCTTTTTGATACTGTCGCAAAGCTAACTAAAAAGCAGCATTCCCCAAGAGAGGATGACTTTCACTTTAGCAGTGATAAATTCATGAACTTCTTTGAGGAAAAGATTATGATTATTAGAAAGCAAATTACGGACTCTTCCTTAAATCTGCGTATTCCTTCAAAGCTCAGTTGTCCTGAGTCTGCACAACTCTGCCAGGACCTAGGATCAAGAGAGACACTCAAGTGTTTTAGTACTATATCTCTTGACACAATGATGAAAATAATCATGGCCTCTAAACCTTCAAGCTGCATACTGGACCCTATTCCAACTAAACTACTGAAAGAGCTGCTTCCTGTGCTTGGCCCTCCTATGTTGAACATAATAAACAGCTCTCTATCCACCGGATGTGTACCAAACTCACTAAAAGTGGCAGTAATAAAGCCTCTCTTGAAAAAGCCAAACCTTGACCCAGAAAATATAAAAAACTATCGGCCTATATCGAATCTTCCATTCCTCTCAAAAATTTTAGAAAAGGCTGTTGCGCAACAACTCACTGCCTTCCTGAAGACAAACAATGTATACGAAATGCTTCAGTCTGGTTTTAGACCCCATCATAGCACTGAGACGGCACTTGTGAAGGTGGTAAATTACATTTTAATGGCATCGGACCGAGGCTCTGCATCTGTCCTCGTGCTCCTAGACCTTAGTGCTGCTTTTGATACCATCGATCACCACATTCTTTTGGAGAGATTGGAAACCCAAATTGGTCTACACGGACAAGTTCTGGCCTGGTTTAGATCTTATCTGTCGGAAAGATATCAGTTTGTCTCTGTGAATGGTCTGTCCTCTGACAAATCAACTGTAAATTTCGGTGTTCCTCAAGGTTCCGTTTTAGGACCACTATTGTTTTCACTATATATTTTACCTCTTGGGGATGTTATTCAAAAACATAATGTTAACTTTCACTGCTATGCGGATGACACACAGCTGTACATTTCAATTAAACATGGTGAAGCCCCAAAATTGCCCTTGCTAGAAGAATGTGTTTCAGACATAAGGAAGTGGATGGCTGCAAACTTTCTACTTTTAAACTCGGACAAAACAGAGATGCTTGTTCTAGGTCCCAAGAAACAAAGAGATCTTCTGTTGAATCTGACAATTAATCTTAATGGTTGTACAGTCGTCTCAAATAAAACTGTGAAGGACCTCGGCGTTACTCTGGACCCTGATCTCTCTTTTGAAGAACATATCAAGACCATTTCAAGGACAGCTTTTTTCCATCTACGTAACATTGCAAAAATCAGGAACTTTCTGTCCAAAAATGATGCAGAAAAATTAATCCATGCTTTTGTCACTTCCAGGTTAGACTACTGCAATGCTCTACTTTCCGGCTACCCGGATAAAGCACTAAATAAACTTCAGTTAGTGCTAAATACGGCTGCTAGAATCCTGACTAGAACCAAAAAATTTGATCATATTACTCCAGTGCTAGCCTCTCTACACTGGCTTCCTGTCAAAGCAAGGGCTGATTTCAAGGTTTTACTGCTAACCTACAAAGCATTACATGGGCTTGCTCCTATCTATCTCTCTGATTTGGTCCTGCCGTACATACCTACACGTACGCTACGGTCACAAGACGCAGGCCTCCTAATTGTCCCTAGAATTTTTAAGCAAACAGCTGGAGGCAGGGCTTTCTCCTATAGAGCTCCATTTTTATGGAACGGTCTGCCTACCCATGTCAGAGACGCAAACTCGGTCTTAACCTTTAAGTCTCTACTGAAGACTCATCTCTTCAGTGGGTCATATGATTGAGTGTAGTCTGGCCCAGGAGTGGGAGGGTGAACGGAAAGGCTCTGGAGCAACGAACCACCCTTGCTGTCTCTGCCTGGCCGGTTCCCCTCTTTCCACTGGGATTCTCTGCCTCTAACCCTATTACAGGGGCTGAGTCACTGGCTTTACTGGGGCTCTCTCATGCCGTCCCTGGAGGGGGTGCGTCACCTGAGTGGGTTGAGTCACTGATGTGGTCATCCTGTCTGGGTTGCCCCCCCCCCCCCCCCCTTAAGTTGTGCCGTGGCGGAGGTCTTTGTGGGCTATACTCAGCCTTGTCTCAGGATGGTATGTTGGTGGTTGAAGATATCCCTCTAGTGGTGTGGGGGCTGTGCTTTGGCAAAGTGGGTGGGGTTATATCCTTCCTGTTTGGCCCTGTCCGGGGGTGTCCTCGGAGTGGGCCACAGTGTCTCCTGACCCCTCCTGTCTCAGCCTCCAGTATTTATGCTGCAGTAGTTTATGTGTCGGGGGGCTAGGGTCAGTTTGTTATATCTGGAGTACTTCTCCTGTCCTATTCGGTGTCCTGTGTGAATCTAAGTGTGCGTTCTCTAATTCTCTCCTTCTCTCTTTCTCTCTCTCGGAGGACCTGAGCCCTAGGACCATGCCCCAGGACTACCTGACATGATGACTCCTTGCTGTCCCCAGTCCACCTGACTGTGCTGCTGCTCCAGTTTCAACTATTCTGCCTTATTATTATTCGACCATGCTGGTCATTTATGAACATTTGAACATCTTGACCATGTTTTGTTATAATCTCCACCCGGCACAGCCAGAAGAGGACTGGCCATCCCACATATGCTCTCTCTAATTCTCTCTTTCTTTCTCTCTCTCGGAGGACCTGAGCCCTAGGACCATGCCCCAGGAATACCTGACATGATGACTCCTTGCTGTCCCCAGTCCACCTGACTGTGCTGCTGCTCCAGTTTCAACTATTCTGCCTTATTATTATTCGACCATGCTGGTCATTTATGAACATTTGAACATCTTGACCATGTTTTGTTATAATCTCCACCCGGCACAGCCAGAAGAGGACTGGCCACCCCACATAGCCTGGTTCCTCTCTAGGTTTCTTCCTAGGTTTTGGCCTTTCTAGGGAGTTTTTCCTAGCCACCGTGCTTCTTCACCTGCATTGCTTGCTGTTTGGGGTTTTAGGCTGGGTTTCTGTACAGCACTTTGAGATATCAGCTGATGTACGAAGGGCTATATAAAATAAATTTGATTGATTGATTTGATAATGTACACTCTTCACATTTAATGGTAGTCAACGTCACGACAACTATCTCCATTCTGAATGCTTGTTTTGTCACATAAACTGAAATTATGCAAACTATTCAAATTTTTGCAACGAGGAAATGGCAGGGCAATTTCTGCATATTGCACCTTTAAGATCCCGGAGTGCATCTTTACGAAGGGCTGTGCAGTCCTGATGAAAAACCAAGCCCCTTCTCATCTGTGTGTTTGTTTGCACTAGAAGTGAGAGAGCAGGGGTGAAATAGCCAACATCTTTTCTGGCATTACCAACTTCATCTATTTTTCTTGTAAGTCTAATGGAGAAAAACAACTCTCAGCCTCAGAAAGACCAATGGGTAATTAACGTAGGGTAGAGTGGGGTAAGTTGAGCTATTTTTTTACATTGGGGATCACAATGTCAAGGGAAATGTTGTATTCTTTTTAACTAACATATTTACATATAGTTCAGGATGTGTGTGTATCCCTGGGAATAATCAGAATTTGTGTAAATATAACAGTTATGATTACATACAGTTGAAGTTGGAAGTTTACATACGCTTAGGTTGGAGTCATTAAAACTCATTTTTCAACCACTTCACAAATGTCTTGTTAACAAACTATAGTTATGGCAAGTCGGTTAAGACATCCACTTTGTGCATGACACAAGTCATTTTTTCAACAATTGTTTACAGACAGATTATTTCACATATAATTCACTGTATCACAATTCCAGTGGGTCAGAAGTTTACATACACTAAGTTGACTGTGTCTTTAAACAGTTTGGAAAATTCCAGAAAATTATGTCATGGCTTTAGAAGCTTCTTGACATCATTTGAGTCAACAGGACTAGTGCCTCTTTGCTTGACATCATGGAAAAATCAAAGGAAATCAGCCAAGACCTCAGAAAAAAAATTGTAGACCTCCACAAGTCTGGTTCATCCTTGGTAGCAATGTCCAAATGCCTGAAAGTACCACGTTCATCTGTACAATAGTACTCAAGAATAACACCATGGGACCACGCAGCAGTCTTACGGCTCAGGAAGGAGATGTGATCTGTCTCCTAGAGATTAACATACTTTTGTGCGAAAAGTGCAAATCAATCCCAGAACAACAGCAAATGACCTCCAGATTCTGGAGGAAACAGGTACAAAAGTATCTATATCCACAGTAAAATAAGTCCTTTATCAACATAACCTGAAATGCAGCTCAGCAAGGAAGAAGCCACTGCTCAAAAACCACCATAAAAAAGCCAGACTACGGTTTGCAACTGCACATAGGGACAAAGATCGTACTTTTTGGAGAAATTGCCTTTGGTCTGATTAAATAAAATTAGAACTGTTTGGTCATAATGACCATTGTTTTGTTTGGAGTTAAAAGGAAACCGAAGAACACCATCCCAACCGTGATTCACGGGGGTGGCACCATCATGTTGTGGGGGTGCTTTGTTGCAGGAGGGACTGGTGCTCTTCACAAAATAGATGGCATCATGATGAAGGAAAATGATGTGGATATATTGAAGCAACATCTCAAGACATCAGTCAGGAAGTTAAAGCTTGGTCGCAAATGGGTCTTCCAAATGAACAATAACCCCAAGCATACTTCCAAAGTTGTGACAAAATGGCTTAACGACAACAAAGTCCAAAGGTATTGGAGTGGACATCACAAAGCCTTGTTCTCAATCCAATAGAAAATTTGTGGGCAAAACAGGAAAAGCGTGTGCGAGCAAGGAGGCCTACAAACCTGACTCACTTACACCAGCTCTGTCAGGAGGAATGGGCCAAAATTCACCTAATTTATTGTGGGAAGCTTGTGGAAGGCTCCCCAAAACTTTTGACCCAAGTTATACAATTTAAAGGCAATGCTACCAAATACTAATTGAGTGTATGTAAACTTCTGACCCACTGGGAATGTGATGAAATAATAAAAGCTGAAACAAATATTTCTCTCTACTATTATTCTGACATTTCACATTCTTAAAATAAAGTGGTGATCATAACTGACCTAAGACAGGGAATGTTTTCTAGGATTAAATGTCAGGAATTGTGAAAAACTGAGTTTAAATGTATTTGACTAAGGTGCATGTGGCTACTTTGAAGAATCTCAAATTTAAAATATATTTTGATTTGTTAACACTTTTGTGGTGACATGATTCCATATGTGTTATTTCATAGCTGTGATGTCTTCGCTATCATTCTAAAATGTAGAACCTTTGACTGGTACCGTATGTATATGATGGTGTGTAATTTATTTATTTATTTTTTATTTCACCTTTATTTACCCAGGTAGGCTAGTTGAGAACAGGTTCTCATTTGCAACTGCGACCTGGCCAAGATAGAGCAAAGCAGTGCGACACAAACAACAACACAGAGTTACACATGGAATAAACAAAACATACAGTCAATAACACAGTAGAAAAATAAGTATATATACAATGTGAGCAAATGAGGTGAGATAAGGGAGGTAAAGGCAAAAAAGGCCATGGTGGCGAGGTAAATACAATATAGCAAGAAAAAAACTGGAATGGTATATTTGCAGTGGAAGAATGTGCAAAGTAGAAATAGAAATAATGGGGTGCAAAGGAGCAAAATAAATAAATAAATACAGTTGGGGGAAGAGGTAGTTGTTTGGGCTAAATTACAGCTGCTCTGACTTTTTGTGCTTAAAGCTAGCGAGGGAGATTAGTGTTTCCAGCTTCAGAGATTTTTGCAGTTCGTTCCAGTCATTGGCAGCAGAGAACTGGAAGGAAAGATGACCAAAGGAGGAATTGACTTTGGGGGTGACCAGTGAGATATACCTGCTGGAGTGTGTGCTACGAGTGGATGCTGCTGTATTACTGTATTGACAGTATGGAGAGTGTAGGAATGGAAAAGGTGTGAATAGCAGTAGTTATATAGGATAAGCCTAGACCAGAATACAGTATATACATTTGAAGTGGGTAAAATAGTATGGAAATATTATTAAAGTGTCCAGTGTTCAATAACTATATGTAATTTATATAGGGCAGCAGTCTCTAAGGTGCAAGGTAGAGTACCGGTTGGTAGCCGGCTAGTAACAGTGACTAAAGTTCAGGGCAGGGTACAGGGTGGATGCCAAGGGGCAAGTTGAGCCAATGGCTACCATACCCCATACAAATTATTATTATATTTTGTCAGTTTTATGCATAATATGCATGGTATTTTTGCAATAGATAGTGCATTTTTTTTCAAGATAGTGCATTTTGTATTGGTACAGAACAGACATGTCCTATGTATGCATGTGTAAAACAAACAGCGGTTTAGCCCCTCTTGAGGTTCATGAGAGTGCAGCCAAGGAAAGGAGAGAAGGGAAGAAGAGCATATAGGGATACATTGACAAAAAAATAAAACAAACATACCTGGACGAAAGAGCGGCTATGATAGAGTAGCAGAGGCACATAAGGTCTTATCTGATGACATGGAGTCTGAGCTTGCTAAACATATCAAGAATTTTTCAGACCAGTTTCATCGTCTATTCTACTTCGGTTCAACGTAATTTCATTGAAATGACATGGAAACAACAATGATGGCACTGAACGACAAAGATGGCGCTGAAGTGGATGGCTGACGTTTTGCTCCTGACTAATTGTGCTATTTTGTTAGTTTTTTTGCGTTGTTTGTAACTTAATTTTTTCCTTATTTTGTACATTATGTTGCTGCTACCGTCTCTTATGACCAAAAATAACTTATGGACATCAGAACAGTGATTATTCACAACGAACTGGAAGAAGCTTTTTCCTTTAACGAGTCCGACGAGAAGGATATATTGCTCTCCCGGGAACAGGCCCAAATCCCTGTCATTTGGGTGAAGAAAAGATGGAGGATTAAAGGACGCAGATCGGGCTGCCTTCGGAGAATCCGTAGGCGAACGAGTAAACTCCCACTTCCTTCCGTTGTACTTGCTAACATTCAATCATTGGAAGAAAAAAAAATGATGACCAACGATTACGATTATCCTACCAGCGGGACATTAAGAACTGCCAATATCTTATTTTTTACCGAGTCGTGGCTGAACGACGACATGGAAAATATAAAGCTGCCGGGATTTTCCATGCACCGGCAGAGCAGAGATGCTACTTCTCATAAGACGAGGGGTGTGGGTGTGTGTGTCTTCTTGTCAATAACAGCTGGTGCGCAATGTCTAATATTAAATAAGTCTCAAGGTATTGCTCGCCTGAGGTAGAGTATCTTATGATAAGCTGTAGACCACACTGTCTACCAAGCGAGTTCTCATCTATATTATTAGTAGCCATCTATTTACCACCACAGAACAATGCTGGCACTAAGACCGCACTTAACCAACTCTATAGGGCCATAAGCAAACAACAAAATGCTCATCCAGAATCGGTGCTCTTAGTGACCAGGAACTTTAAAGCAAACAAACTTAAATCAGTTTCATCAAATTTTTACCAGCATGTCACGTGCAACCAGAGGGAAAAAAACTGCACCACCTTTACTCCACACACAGAGATGGATACAAATGTGGATGCTACGCTACAGAACTGTTTTTTTAGCACAGACTGGAATATGTTCCGGGATTCATCCAATGGCATTGAGGAGTATACCACCTCAGTCACCGGCTTCATCAATAAGTACATCGACGACATCGGCCCCACAGTGACCATACGTACATATCCCAACCAGAAGCCATGGATTACAGGCAACATCCACATTGAGCTAAAGGCTGGAGCTGCCGCTTTCAAAGAGCGAGACACTAATCCGGCTATGCCCTCAAACAAACCATCAAACAAGCAAAGCGTCAATACAGGATTAAGATTGAATCCTACTACACCGGCTCTTACGCTCATCGGATGTGGCAGGGCTTGACAACTATTACGGACTACAAAGGGAAACCCAGACGTGAGCTGCCCAGTGACACGAGCCTACCAGACGAGCTAAATGCTTTTTATGCTCGCTTTCAGGCAAGCAACACTGAGGCATGCACGAGAACATCAGCTGTTCTGGATGACTGTGTGACAACACTCTCGGTAGCTGATGTGAGCAAAACCTTTAAACAGGTCAACATTCACAAAGCCACGGGGCCAGATGGATTACCAGGGCGTGTACTCAAAGCATGCGCAGAACAACTGGCAAGTGTCTTCACTGACATTTTCAACCTCTCCCTGACTGAGTCTGTAATACCTACATGTTTCATGCAGACCACCATAGCCCCTGTGCCCAAGGAAGCGAAGGTAAACTGCCTAAATGATTACCGCCCCATAGCCCTTACGTTGGTAGCCATGAAGTGCTTTGAAACGCTGGTCATGGCTCACATCAACAGCATCCTCCCAGATACCCTAGACCCACTCCAATTCGCAGACCACCCCAACAGATCCACAGATGACGCAATCTCAATCGCACTCCACACTGCCCTTTCCCACCTGGACAAAAGGAACACCTATGTGACAATGTTGTTCATTGACTACAGCTCAGCATAGTCACTATGGTTTTGGTACTATGGTGACAACACCATAGTGCCCACGAAGTGCACCACTAAGCTAAGGACCCCGGGACTAAACAACTCAGATCCACAGACAAACTTTGAAAGTTTCTTCAAGTGTAGTCACAAAAGCCACCAAGCACTATGATGAAACTGACTGCCACGAGGACCGCCACAACAAAGGAAGGCCAAGAGTTACCTATGCTGCAGAGGATACTTCCATTAGAGTTACCAGCCCAAATAAATGCTTTGCAGATTTCCAGTAACAGACACATCTCAACATCAACTGTTCAGAGGACACTGCGTGAATCAAGCCTTTATGGTCGAATTTCTGTAAAGAAACCACTACTAAAGGACACCTATAAGAAGAAGAGACTTGCTTGGTCCAAGAAACATGAGCAGTGGTCATTAGACCGGTGGAACTCTGTCCTTTGGTCTGATGAGTCCAAATTTGAGATTTTTGGTTCCAACCACCGTGTCTTTGGGAGATGCAGAGTAGGTGAATGGATTATCTTGGCATGTGTGGTTCTCACCTTGAAGCATGGAGGAGTTGTGATGGTGTGGGGGTTGCTTTGCTAGTGACACTGTCAGTGATTTATTTAGAATTCAAGGCACACTTAACCAGCATGACTACAACAGCATTCTGCATCTATACGCCATCCCATCTGGTTTACACTTCGTGGGACTTTCATTTATTTTTCAACAAGACAATGACCCAAAACACACCTCCAGGCTGTGTAAGGGCTATTTAACCAAGATGGAGGGAGAGTGATGGAGTGCTGCCTCCACAATCACCCAACCTCAACCCAATTGAGATGGTTTGGGATGAAATGGACCGCAGAGTGAAGGAAAAGCAGCCAACAAGTGCTCAGTATATGTGGGTAATTCTTCACAACTGATGGAAAACCATTCCTCATGAATCTTGTTGAGTGAATGCCAAGAGTGTGCAAAAATGTCATCAAGGCAAAGGATGGCTACTTTGAAGAATCTAAAATATATATTATATTTTAATTTCTTTAAACACTTTTTTGGTTACTACATAATTCCATATGTGTTATTTCATAGTTTTGATGTCTTCACTATTATTCTACAATGTAGAAAATAGTACAAATAAAGAAAAACCCTTGAATGAGTAGGTGTGTCCAAACTTTTGACTGGTTCTGTATGTATTTATATTCTGACATTGGTCCTATTGATATTTACTAATTCATTCATTTCAATGTTTTGTTTTGTACTGTGCGTACTGTTTTGTTCTGTGGAGCTGGCATCCCAAGCATTTCGCTGCACCTGCGATAGCATCTGCTAAATATCTGCACGTGACCAAGAACATTGGATTTGATTAGATTATTATTTTTTTTTAATTCTAAGCGTGTATTTTTAACTTGAAGCTCCATTCAGCTCCTCTTATATGAAAGTCAAGTTTACAGGATCAGACTGGGTGGATATGTGGTTGGGTCTGCGATCAGATAACGTTGACCACTACCAAGGCATTGAATTCCTGGAGGGGGTAGTGATGCTTTATCTCTGAAATAGCCATGTAAACTACCCCGGTGGATATCTGTTGGATGTCTGTCGCGTAGCTAAAAATACAGTTGATTTTAAGCCGTTCAAATCATGTACACACACATGACGTCCTATAAATACCTGGGCTTTATTGACTCCTGAGATAATGCACTGGCATGCCAAGTCTTGGGAGGTCAAGACTTTGATCATGTATTATGGTGTAGCATTTGACTCTAGGGGTTACAATGGGGGAAGGGGGGGGGTTCAGGGTGGGGGGTCATTTCTCTTCCTAGCTGCACCTGTCCTCTTAGCCCCACTATAACTAAGGGTCTGGCCTTTTTAGAGGTTCTTTGGTACGGCTTGTGATGATGGCCTTTTAAAGTTGTCGTGAATGGAAATGGCATTGGGAAGGGATGTATTTGTGTGTGTGTGTGTGTGTGCGCGTGTGTGTGCGTTCGTGTCCGTGTGTCTGTGAGCGCGTGAATGCTTGCGTGTAGGTTAACAATTGTGTGTAAATGTTTGTTTGCATTTAAGTGCTGAGGCATGTGCATTTAATGATCGCTGTGTGTGACAAGTGTGACGCGGGTGTTATAGAAAGGGTGTCCTGGTTATGAGCTCGTGACATCTTGTTGATCCACAGATTAGTCTGGACTGTGCCACGGTCATGGGGCGGGCCGGCAGCACCAGGTGTTCAACCCGTACTCGTCTTAAGCTACCCTTGCTAATACCTACATTCACACCCCGATCTGATGTCATAACCTCTTCAGACACACGCCACCCTTACAGGCCGAATAGTTACTATAGCCCTGCCAAAACCGTAAGAATCCCCACCCCTCCCCACACACACACACACACACACACACACACACTCACACACACACACACACAGGCAGGCAAGCACAGGTAGAGTGAGAGCGAGTGACACACGGTTTTGAATGTCATCAACCCTCACCCACATACAGATATGTACTCCCCAGACCACACACAGACACTCAGCACTCCTCCCCTGTGTAGTGTTACTGCACCGTGCTGACGGCCTGTACATAGCAATGTGTTGTAATACTAACACCATGTGCGGGCATCGTTTGCGACATTGAAGTACATGGATTAGCGTGTAACAATAGACTCCTTGCTGTGATCCGTTGTTATAATGTGAGACCGAAACACTGCAGTGGCACTTGTTTTTGTATTGCACACCTGCTGAGGGGATGATTTGAATTGCTGTACTAAAATCACCGGTGGTTGGGCCATTTAGATTAACTGGAGGATTATGTATGTCAAGGTTGTGAGGGCATGTTTGACGACTTCATGAATTAAGGTACATTGGGAGAATAAGTTAGATTGTAATTTATTTGAACTAGGACTGCATCAATGTTTTTCTTGGATATTTCCTAAAAACCAGTCCAAATTAACCAGAAAGACATTTATAGCAGTTCAATTTTCCTTTTGTATGAAGGGTACGTTCTAGTAATCGTCAAGAGATTTCCCATGTAGGTTACAAGGGAAATGAGTTATGCCTGTAAATTGAGAGCCTGAATGCAGCACATAGAAGGTATACACCGAAGGGTCACGGCTGAGGAGTTGATTGAAGGCAGATGTTTGAATGAATTCCCATCCCTGGGGTTGGTGGGCGCTTGCTATGTTGTATGGGTCTATTGTGGACTTGAATTTGTGTGTCTTCCTGTTTTGAAATAAGTTGAACAATGCCTCATGTGTGCTAACACAGTATGGCACAGTCCCACTGGAATTGGAAACCATTTCTAAAGATAACGATAAAGGATGATGCTCAACAAAAAATGCTTAGATAAATTATCTCTATAATGGCATCCAGAACCATTATGCTCCGCGTTCCGTGTTCTATGATTAAGTTAGATCACAGTTAAAGGTAGACTTGGCAACCTCGATTGACTCTTCCCAAAGTGGCAATGCCCAAAGGGAGGGCACATATTGGGAAATTAGAGAAATCCAAATTCTGTTCTTGTTCTAATGGGAGTCTGATGTCATTATGTGGTGCTGCTGTTTCGGTTCGTTTCTTCGTTTCCTTGTCTTTCGCCAGTGTAGCTGAAGCAATGTCACCCACAGTGATCCAAGAATAATGTCCTCCACTCTGCACTGTGCTTTGGTGTGCTGTAGCTGAGGGGAGCAGTATGCCTGTAAGAGGGCCAGAGAGAGAGAGAGAGAGAGAGAGAGAGGCCTGCTGCACAGGCTGAGTGTACTTATTGTACTTCACTGCTCTACTCAGGCTGAGATTTAGGCTCATTCTCAGGTCTACGGAGTGACTCACAGGTTTCTGTCCGACTGCGTTATAAAACCGCCGGATGCGTTTCTGTATGCCTACTCCTGTAGTCACTAAGCGGAGGGCTGAAGGGACCAGCGCCAGGCTAAGGCCAGGCGGCCACTAGTAAATGCGCATGGAGAGGAAGATGGAGGAAGAGAGGGTCAGAGAAATTGAATGAGAGAGGCTTAACTTAGTGAAGAAGTAGAAACGTGAAGGGGGAAGTAGGAGAGGGATGGAGAGACTACAGAAACAGATGCCTTGTACCAGAGCTTAGTTACTTTAGGAGCTCCCATGAAAGAACGGATAAATAAAAGTTTGAGTGGAAATAGTCTTCCCCAGTGTCTGACCAAGCCTGTAGAGACACGTGGCGGGCACTCCTGCCACAAAGAAGAGGGAGACGAGGGGAGGAGAGACTAGAGGAAAAGGGAGAACCAAGGGCAGATTAATTATTAACCGACTGAGTTTTTAATGCAATGTGAAGGGATGCATAGGGCAGGGGTGAGGAGAGGAGGAACAGCTAGATAGAGATTCTGAGTGATGGTGGCTCCGAGGTCAAAGAGGCAGGAGAGGCAGAATGGTTGAGATGGGGAAGAGAGGGGAAGGGACAGGTGGAGTCCATTACTCAACTAAGAATGATAAATAGGGGATAGCGAAGTCAACGGAGGGCGGTGAGATCTCACACGTGAGCTCCTCCTCATGTTCTTTTGAGAGTGCATCAGTCCAATGGCCACTTCCTGGGTTGTGAACAGGCAGTTCAGATGGGGAGGTTTTTGAGAAGGGTGTCCTTTCTTTATTCCCAACTTCCTTGGAATAGAAATTACAACAGAAGTTTGAATGGAGCATCTGACAGGAAGTTCCAGGTCAGCAGTTACTTTATATCAGTGATCAGTCCCCGGACGAGAGATAAATGCCAAAAGGATGAGACTAGGAATATAATCCGGCCTTGTACCCACACAAACCTCTGCCTTTGTGGCTCATTTTTGGAATAACTGATCTAACTTTAGTAACTGGTATTTCCGCTTGGTTATCGGATGTGTGTCTTTGTGTGTGTGTGTGTGTCTGTGTGTGGGTGGGGAAGGGGAAGGGGAGGTCGAGGATAGCTGTTCTTGATTTAATCTGAGATTAGCATGAGGTATCACAGCTGTGATGCATTCACAAGGGCCTCTAAGGGAATCAGGAGAGGACAGAGGGGCTACGAGTTTGGGTTGCTAGTCTAGACATGTAACTTAGAGGACAAACAAGTAAACACCTCACAGAGACGCAGACAGGCAAGTTTAAGTATTTAGACGCACACACACACACACACACACACCACATGCTTAAAAATGTGCTTAGTCATGTTATGAGCACCACAGTAGACACTAGCTCTTAAACTTCAAGGCAAATAACACGTATCAGGTGAGCAGAAATATTCTTCATTCAATGGATATCACAGGGTTGTAAAACAGTAATGTAAAACTCTCAGACTACGGTAACAGCAGTGTCACCACAATTTCAAGTTGACTGCATCAACAGACTAAACAGTATGCTGAGTCATGGCTAATGGATGAGGAGTCAAGCCTTTTCTATAAAGTCCACGGGAGACCTCTCTCTCTCTCGCTCTCTCTCTCACTCTCTGTCTCTGTCTCTTTCTCTGTGTGTGTGTGTGTGTGTGTGTGTGTGTGTGTGTGTGTGTGTGTGTGTGTGTGTGTGTGTGTGTGTGCGTACGTGCGTGCGTACGTGCGTGCGTGTGTGCCTGCGACAAAGTGATGGGAGGTGATAATTTGCCAGGCAGCAGGCAGGTAGTTGAGACTGGTGAGCAGAAAAGTGGTTCTTTAAAATCAAAACCACTGAGAGATTAGTCCTGTCCTGCCCTCCAGGGACCCACAGCACACGCACACACACGTGACTGACCGGCCGTGCTGTCCCCAACCTAGCTAGCCCAGCACTGCTGGCATCACCCAGCTTATAGCTGCCTCAGAGCCCTTGAGGGCCAACATCAACAACACCACAATACCACTATGAATTGTGTAAAGATGAGGAGTAGATGAGCAGGGAGTATGGGACAAAGAGGAGGGAAGTAGAGTGCTAGTAAGAGAGAGAGAGAGAGAGAGAGAGAGAAGGAGGCAGAGAGAGAAACAGAATATATTGAGCCGCTGCAGCATTACTCTGCTGCATTACAGAGAGAGAGAGAGAGAGAGAGAGAAAGGGAGGTAGGGATATATTGCGATGCTGACCAGGGAAGTGTGCGGGTATGCAAGTGTTTGTGTGTACCGAATGTCTATGCATGTGCGTCCCTAGAAGTAGGTAAGGGAGATTACCAGGGAAGGCAAACGTGAAGTAGTACAAAATAGGGAGGTTAGTTTGTTTTGCATCCGCCAGCTTCCTCTCAGGTACCCCTCGCTCATTCTCCCTCTGCTTCCATTAGTCATTTCCCTCTGCTGAAGTGTGATTGATGCTAGCCTCTGTCATTCTCAACCTCTGTCATTCTTAGCCACAGCGGCCCAGTAAAAAGAACAATCTGCCAAGATGTGACAGTGGATTGGATGGGTATAAACTATATGCCAATAGCTCCAACTAGCCCTTTAGGTGGAATTCACATCATATTGATTACACAATGCGGATGACAGGGTTAGAGTTCAGATGCAATTTAAATAGAGTCTAGGGACTAGGTGTTAGGGGCTAGGGGTTAGGAGCTAGGGGTAGATTTCAGATGGGATATTCATAAAGTATGATCTAATGTGGTAATTGCCTCAGTTAATCGGTGCAATTAATGATCTGTTGAATTGTTAATTGTTTTTCTTAGCAAGTTGCTTTAAAATAGCTGATCAATCACAGCCAAGGACAACTCTTTTAATAAAACAACCTTTTTCAGTCAATATGTTGTCATTTGAGGCTGTATTGCCATTCATTGGAACAGCATATTTTCTGTTGATCTGCAATAAATTACAGTATACTGAACAAAAATATAAACGCAACATGCAACAATTCTACTGAGTTACAGGTCATGTAAGGAAATCAGTCCATTGAAATAAATTAAGTAGGCCCTAATCTATGGGATTCACATGACTGGGCAGAGGCGCAGTCATGGGTGGGCCTGGGAGGGCATATGCCCACACACTGGGGAGCCAGGCCCAGCCAATCAGAGTGACTTTTTCCCTAAAAAAGGGCTTAATTACAGACAGAAATACTCCTCGGTTTCATCAGCTGTCTGTGTGGCTGGTCTCAAATGATCCCACAGGTGAAGAAGCCGGAGGTAAAGGTCCTGGGCTCGTGTGGATTCACGTGCTCTGCGGTTGTGAGGCCAGTTGGACATACTGCCAAATTCTCTAAAATGATGTTGGATGTGGCTTATGGTAGAGAAATTAACATGAAATTATCTAAACAACAGCTCTGGTGGACGTTCCTGCAGTCAGAATGCCAATTGCAATTTCCCTCAAAACTGCACATTTTAGAGTGGCCTTTTATTGTCCCCAGCACAAGGTGCACCTGTGTAATGATCATGCTGTTTAATCAGCTTCTTGATATGCCACACCCGTCAGGTGGATGGATTATCTTGGCAAAGGAGAAATGCTCACTAACAGGGATGTAAACAAATTTCTGCACAACATTTAAGAGGAATACGCTTTCTGTGCATATGGAATATTTCTGGGATATTTCATTTTAGCTTATGAAACATGGGATCCAACACTTTACATGTTGCAAAACAAAAACAGACAGGGTTGGCTTACAATCAAATGATTATTGACAACATAAACTATTTTTCCCCTCTGCATACATTCATTTTGCCCAATAAATAACTTCTTTGTCTTTCAAATACATTGTCATCAGCTGTTGTGTGGTTGTGGCCAGTAGTTGAGGTCAGGAGTTATGGTCTGTAGTTGTGTTATCAGTAATTGTGCACAGTAGTTGTGTGGTCAGTAGCTGTGTGGTTGTGGTCAGTAGTTGAGTGGTTCAGTAATTGTGTGGTCACTAGTTGCGTGGTTGGTCAGTGATTGTGGTCAGTAGTTTTGGTCAGGAGTTGTAGTCAGTAGTTGTGTGGTTCAGTAGCTGTAGTTGTGCTCAGTAGTGGCCAGTAGTTGTGGTCAGTAGTTTTAGTCAGTGGTTATGGTCAGTGGTGATCAGTAGTTATGGTCAGTAGTTATGTGATTGTGGTCAGGAGTTGTGGTCAGGAGTTATGGTCAGTATTTGAGGTTAGTAGTTGTGGTCAGTAGTTACGGTCTGTAGTTGTGGTCAGTTAGTTGTATTCAGTAGTTATGGTCAGTAGTGGCCAGTAGTTGTGTGGATATGGTCAGTAGTTGTGTGGTTGTGGTCAGTAATTGTGGTCAGTAGTTGTGGTCAATAGTTGTGTGGTTGTGGTCAGTGTCTAAACTGCAGTTGTTACGTGTGAAAACGTAACGTGCGATGAGAAGTGACCGGGTGAAATATGAAGTGAGTGAACGGCAACAGCTTCGCTCTATCCAATCAGAGCAGAAGGATCAACGTACAGCCCACCATTCTCTTTACAGAGAGGCAAACTATCCAGGTATTTATAGCACGGTGCACGATCCTGAGAATGAGGACGAAGCTAGTGAGCATTAGAGATCTTCACCAAATCATTGCAGGTCGCATTAGAAATCTTAACGCAAGCTGTTCGGTCCAAAACAGATTCACAAATCATGGGAATTTGTCGTGCTATGTAGATGTTGTCTCCCTCCGAGGCTCATGTTGCTAGGCAACAGTTGCCTTAGCAGGCCTGCTCCCTCCATGGCTAAAGCCAGTTTGAGAAACATGCTAGCAAACATTTGTGCTATGAAACTCAATTAATACTGCACTCTGACCCACACAACTTCTTTGCTAGATTCATAATAGTGTTGTTAGTCAAAGAGAGGAAAGTTAATTTCAAAATGTGATGTAGTTGTATTGATATTTACAGCTGTTGTTGGTAAGTAATGAATCTGCTAGCTTCTGACATTACTGCATCTTTAATAAAAGCAGTCGATGGGTTACTAAAAGAGCTCTACCTATTGATTGGTAGAAGCTATTCCTGTTCTGCTTTCAGATTTCAAAATCAGAGAGGTAGAGGAAGATTTAATATGCTCTAAGTTTTGTCTGACTTGTTGGTGGAGTGGTCAAAATGGTTGTTGTTTGGAAAAAGTTGGGGGAAATGTATTTTTATTTTATTTATTTTATTTCACCTTTATTTAACCAGGTAGGCAAGTTGAGAACAAGTTCTCATTTACAATTGCGACCTGGCCAAGATAAAGCAAAGCAGTATTAATGCAGTTACTAAAACAGCTGTATCGATAGATTGGTAACAGATCATTATGTTCCAATTTCAGATTTGAAAGCAATTGTTGTCTTGGCAAAGTGGCCGACGGTGGCTGATTTGTGTCAAAAATTGCACTATAAACTGGATGGTTCGAGTCCTGAGTATTGATTGGCTGACAGTCATGGTATATCAGACAGTATACCACGGGTATGACAAAACATGTATTTCTACTGCTCTAATAATAGCAATAAGGCATCTCGGGTGTTTGTGGTATATGGTCAATATACCACGGCTAAGGGCTGTATCCAGGCGCTCCGTGTTGCGTCGTGCATAAGAACAGCCCTTAGTTGTGGTATATTGGCCATACCACACCCCCTCGTAATTGTTGCATTTACAGTGAATGGAACGTTGAAAGTGATGATGTCACAATGAGGCCTTTAGAATGGTGAGGAAATCTTTTGAAAGTGGATGGAGGACAAAAGAAAAGACAAAACGTTTCGTAGCTTAAAAAGTATCAAATATATCGTAACGTTTTATACAAGCAACTCAGTCCAGACCAGTCTGCACGTTTTGAAGTTTGAATTACATTTCTAGATGAAATGGTGTAAGAGGAATAGTGTGCTAATGAAAAAAATATAATGAGAAGAAAGTATGCAGATGATTTAGCGTGGGGACTCTTGCTTGGCATGCCCCATTAGCTAGCTGAAACAAGCCATCTGCATTCATGCTCCTAGTCGTTGTTGCTAGCTATCTGACTGATCAGAGTAACAACAATTACAGAGCCTTTTTCATTTTTGTCGTGGCGTTGCCAACCCACTAGCCTGGGTGCAAGTCTGTTTCTGCTAACATTCCACTCCTTGCACTCCGTCTCATGTGCCATGTGTGGAGTGGAATGTTAGCAGAAAAAGACTGGTACCCAGGCTACCAACCCAGCCTTCTATTGGCAATTATCATCACATCACAGTGTGTTAACATACCATAGTATTGGCCAAGTACAAACACATTCATTTCATTAATTACCAGCCCCTGGTAACGCAGGGGCTGGGCTGAGCTGGGGTAATTGGCTGATGGGATTGCTTGGTTCTCCTGATCTGGTCTATTGCCATGTTGAGCAAGGCTGGTGTGACTGCAGTACTATAGTCTTCAGTCATTTACCGTCCAAACAACACACTCACGCGCACCAGGGTTGTTTACAGGCCCATACACTCAGCACACACACTCACTATCTCTTTCCCAGAATGAAATATTGAGATGGGACGAGAGGATTTAAAAATAGCCCCTGTGCAGTCCTCTCAGCGCTGACGCCAAGCCGCGTGGTGAGAATACCACCGCCCGCCGTGCCGCACCGTACTGCACTGCATGGCCCACAGGACCAGACAGAAAACAACCGGGCCCTGTCTCTTTTTCCTCCTCCACTCTCTTATCGCTCTCTTTCTCTCCCTCTCTCTCTGTCCCTCCTCCTTATACCCACCCACACACCCATCCGTCCATTATTTCTCTCATTTTGCTTTCCCACTCTTTCACTCGCTCTCCCTTGAAAACGTACTTGAATAGGCTACTTGATTTGGATGCAGTGGAATAGAAAGGACTCCGATATTTTGGAGATCACGCCGATGCTGTGATTGGGAGGCATGTTGACTCGTGATGGACACACACTCAAACACACAAACAAACACACGAGGGCTATATTGGCCTAGGTTGACCAGCCAGGTCACCCGTTACACAAATCAGTATTGGACGTCCGTCCATGTCTAAGGACATTGAGCGACGACGTGGAAACCGGCCGCTAGGGGCAACAGTGAGCGCTGAGGGTTTTGATTTGATTTGATTTGCTAGGGGATAGCAGTTGGGCGTAAGCATCTGCCTCAGATTTCACATTGCAAGTTGAAATTCGGCAATAGAAAGTTATTTTTGAGATTTTTGCTTTAAGCCTTATACCACCGAACCTTAACCCTTACCTTAACCATTCAGAGTTAATGCCCAACCTTAAGATTTCAGAGTTCATGCCTTTACTTAACCTTAAATATTTTGATATTTGACGTTTGCAACAACTTTGAATTTTGAGAAACATCGATGAACATCTAATTCTGACATGAGACTGTGAGAGCTAGTTGAGGTGTGTATGTATGTACACACCTGTGTGTACTGTGCCCCAGTGTCAGCTGGGTAAGTGATAATACTAACAGCCATCTAACAGCCAGGCCACTATAAAAATAGCTGGAGATAAGAGAGGAACGGTCATGTAGGCTACTGCTGTTGGTGAAAAACAAATGATGTCCTCATTCTTTCTCTTCCTCGTTCTCTCTTTCTCTCTCTGTCGAGCATTTCAATTTCTGTCTTCCAGTGTGCCAAATCATTGAATCCCAAATTGTTTACTTACAAATCTAATCATATTCTCTCTCTCTCTCCTTCCCTCCCTCCTCCGTCCCTTCCAGGTGTATGGTGTGCTTCAGCGCTGGAGGTGTCAGTGGGGAAGGTGCCCTTCATGGAAGCGATGAACGGCAGCACGGTGCTGTTACCCTGCATCTACTCCAGCTGCATCGGCATCAAGAACCTGTACTTCAACTGGCAATACAACGACAACGGCACCATGGCGAAGGCACGACACCGACTGACACAGTCATCTCCTTCACTAACACCCCCTCAATGAGCAACGTGACATCCCACTCCTGTCTCAACATCTCTCCCCCTCGCCCCTGTTCTCCACCTCATTCCTCCTCTCTCTCGCTTCCTCCTGTTCTCCTTATCCCTCTTCCACTCCCTCCTCTTCTCCCTCTCCTTCTCCCCTCACCCCCCCACCCCCCCTCCCTATTCCTCTCCAGCTGTGTGAGGCGGTGATCCCTATAGAAGGTGTGGAACCACGGGTGCAGGTGTACCAGGAGCGGATAGAGTTTGTCGGCAGCAGCAAGCACAACAACATCTCCATCCTGCTGTTCAACGTGACCTTCGAGGACGAGGGCGAGTACACCTGTTTCGCCCGGAACCCCAAGGAGAAGAACCGCAACCATAGCGCCGTCTTCACCCTGTTCGTGGTGGATGAACGTAAGACACGGCACAGTCCCTGACTGCATACGACGTACCCATTGACGACATTTCCCTACTTTAGGTTTTAGGCCACCCGGTCACCAGTCTTTTTGATGTCTTCTAGTGGAAGTAGGGGCACATGTCGGCTTCATTTGTCATGTGTCCAAGTTCCAACATTGTGTAATGGCTCAAGAATACTCTGACATCTGTTCCATGGTCAAGTGTTACGTTGCAGCATGGTCTATTTATTGTCCAACCGGATGTGTTGCTTGTGGTGTGTACCCAGTATGCACTAGAATCAATTCCTTGGAGGTAAAAAGCTACATGGAGATGTATCCTCATCTCCTCGTGAGCGGATCACTCGATCTCCCAGCGCTGTGGTTGTGAGACTGATCCACACCTCCTCTGTTCTTCCCTCCTTCTCTCTCATCGTCGCCTGGTAAAAGACGTTTGCCCGTTTGTTTTTCTTGAGTGTTTTACAGATACACCAGCTCTTTGATGCACGATGTCAAAGATGTGCATCAAATGACCTCTTCATATTCTCCTAGATAGAACGTACACCTGACTATCATTATAGGGAAACAGCTGAATACTCATCTTATTGAACCCTCTCTTCCTCTCACCATTCCTCCCTCCCTTCCACCCTCTCTCTTGTTATCCACCTCCTCTCCCCAGTGAAAGTGGTTGACAATACCGTAACCACCATCATCGTGTCTGTCGTTGGCGGAGTCATCGGGTTGATCATTGTTGTCATGGTGACAAAGACTGTGGTGCTCCTCATCCTAAAAAAGTCTGCAGAGAAGAAGTAAGTGATTCAAAGCTCAGGTGTATAAGAGATGGCAGTGTATGCAGTTAGTATGTATTATATGAGTATGTGCAGCTGCAGCCTGGGAGCAGCACAGGAGCAGCCACAGAGTGGCACCCATTGAGCTGTTTGGGAGTTAAGTGCCTTGCTCAAGGGCATCTGAGATATTAATGCCAGCAACCCTCTGGTTGCCAGCTCACCCCCTTCACATTTTTCCCGTCAGCGCTGGGATTCGAACCGACAGCTCTTCGGCTACCGCCTCCCCCCTTTGAAACTGTCATGGAACATTGGTATGCATGCCTTTATCAACATTTCTTTACTTGCCTTTAGTTCTTCACACTGACTCTGACCTTCTCTCTTTTCCTGTCTCTCTCTATTTGTGATGCGCACCTCTGCGTCATCTCTCTCTCTCTCTGTGTCTCTCTCTGTGTCTCTCTCTCTCTGTGTGTCTCTCTCTCTCTGTCTCTGTCTCTGTCTCTCTCTCTGTGTGTGTCTCTCTCTGTGTCTCTCTGTCTTTCTCCCTCTCCCTCTCCCTCTCCCTCTCCCTCTCTCTCTCTCTCTCTCTCTCTCTCTCTCTCTCTCTCTCCCTATCTCTCTCTCTCTCTTTCTCTCTCTCTTCCTCTTTCTCTTTCTCTTTCTCTTTCTCTTCCTCTCCTATCACAGTAAAGAGTGCCTTGTGAGCTCAGGACAGGACAACACAGAAAATGGACTCAGCGCAGCCAAAGCGGACAACAAAGCCACACCAAAGGCATGAAACATGTGCACCTATGTATATGTACATATATGTCTGTACATGTATATATGTACACATGAAAATATATTGAACAGGCATAGAAAGAAAGCTATTATCAATGAACTGTTTTATCTTTATCTAATGACAAAAGTATAACATAAACCAATGTGAAATAGTATGTCAAATGTATATTTTAAATTGTGCTAGAGATTTTGGGGAACATGATAACTGATCAGGGCTGGCTCAGACACTCCAATGACACACCCTAAAGATTGTGTATCCGATTCAGAGTTTATTGAGGTATTTATCTGAATCGCGCGAAAGCCTACTTTCCGAACATTTCTGGAATCAACATCAATGTCTCACCAGTTACTCATTCATGTACACTATGTAAAAACATCTGGTTGACGTTTATTGGGATGAATCTTGTCCTGGGGGCAGAGCTGAGCGGTTTCCGCTAGATTTAAGATTAGGGTTAGGCATAAGGTTAACAGTGTGGTTAAGGTTAGGGTTAAGGTTAAGGTTAGGTTTAAAACAGAAGAGGATGGACTCATTGTAATGCCTGGAATGGATGGAATGGAATGGAGTCAAACGTGGTTTCCATATGTTTAATGTGTTTGACACCTTTCCATCATTCCATTCCAGTCATCACAATGAGCCTGTCCTCCTATAGCTCCTCCCACCAGCCTCCTCTGGTTTATAATCTGATTTTTACTTTGTGGCTAAACCAGCTAGTGACCACCCTGCAGAGCTGCCTCCAGGACAAGATTCATCCCAATAAACACACACACACACACACACACACACACACACACACACACAAACACACACACACACACACACACACACACACACACACACACACACACGCACACACACAGTAACTCACACACTGCCAAGTTCTACGAACTGCCATATTGTATACTCTACAACAGCACAATATATTCTGACCATCTCTGCAGCTCTTTTGATTACGAGACATATTTATGGTAGCCTACTGCCCGATAGAGATTCTTTGTACTCTCTGCGCACCTTGTACAGGGGGCAAACAGCTTCCCTTCTTTAACCATAGTGAACCTTCACAGTCCATTTTTGACAGAAAGGCAATGCCTTGAAAGCTGATCCGGAACTAATTCCATACAGTATCAATTGTGCCTATTCAATAGGATATACAGTAACTAAAAGATCTTCACCACTATGATGAACGACTGCTACGGTTACTAAGGTCAAGACTCTTCATTAGATCTGCGTACAGAGTACAAATACTGTCCTTTGGACGGCAACGCAGTGGGCTGGGTTATGAGCACAATGTCACTGCGGAGGAAAGGAATGTGATAAAGGAGAAGAGGAAGAAGGGAGTCATTGGAGTGTATATTAGATCCAGGCCGGAACTGGTTTGATTCATTTTTGCATTAGATGAAACACAGGTGCCTGTACTCACTTCCTGCTCCCTTCGCTTTTAGGGAGCCTTAAAACCGCCATGAAAAACACACAGAAAAAAAAAAAAGATTTAAAAAACACCGAAAATATCAAAAAGATCCAGAACTAAAGTAAAGACAATTCCCGCCTAACCCATTTCCCTGTAGAAATGAATGAACATTTATGATGCTGCTTCTAACAAATAACCAATGCATTTTTCTTAGCATGTGAATGTTGTTTATATATATGCGACACGTCCATACCACAGGAAAGACTGCTCTCTAGTGTTCTGTCATCACCTGGCCTGCATGCATAGTGGATCTGTAGGCCACTTGCAGTTATCTTCACATCCACTTCATTCGATGCAAACCCCCATAGCACTAACATGTTAATGTGGCGACGAGCCTATAACAGGATAATGCCCTCCATCTTCAGTACAGCAAAACATTGCACCATTGACTCGGATGCCAACTACCAAGCTGGCTCATCATCGTTACCCCCTTGACCTTGTGTAGCCTACACTGTCCCGTATTCAAATCAATTGCCATATGAACCGAAAGGCCCACTACTGGTATGCATGAGTTTGAGCTGCAGAATGTAGCTACTACAAAGGTTCGTTGTCCGTAATCAAAGCATTCCTTTATGACTCCGGCCCCTCAAGACTGAACGTCATATTGCCTCGATGGGAAACATGCAATTCTCAAAGCGAGCATCTCAAACCAGGCCAAGCCATAACTCATCTGTTGAAATGTATTTATCTCATTTTCAACCTGTTTCTAAAGCAAATGGGTTACTTGTACATCCATATTTGTTCAAATTCAGAGGTGCCACTTGAAGTGACGACCACACCTTTATACGTCTAGGTGTGTGTAAAGCATCATTGTAGTTGCAGAGCTCAGACCCATACATGAATGTCCACTTCGTAGGGTTTACTCATCTGAGATGGAAATTTAGTAGGCCCCTCCATCTCCGTCTCCTCGTCCTGAGACAGTAAAATGTACAGGGCTTTAGGGAGAGAGTGTTGCTGTAGACTTAGGAAGGGTGTTAATAGGAACCTTACTCGTGTAGAGTATCCTTATGAACATCTAGACTGTGGTTGATATGAGGAGTAGAGAGCGATGTGCTTGTAGACTCTGTAGGGAAGGTGATGTTTGCCCCGGTTGATTATAACCGTATTGTGTGTGGCGATAGATAACAAGTTAGATCTGGACAACTAGTCTGTCTAGGGATAATCCATTCTAGACCTCCCTCCTTCTATTCCCTCACCATGTTGAGGTTGCATCGTAGGAAAGGTCTCCCTCATCACTTGACCTGCAGTACCTTTTTTTTTAATTTACCAGAGGCCCCGGTGACATGGAGAGCCAGGGAATGCTTTTAGACCGAGTGCTGCCATACTCACTTCCATCCCATGGTTGTGATTTGAATCCTATAGGGTCATTTAGTGGATGTAGTCGTGGCACTGGACTTACGTTTGCCATGTAGTGTCTTAGCTTTAGAGAGCATAAGGTGACACACATGATATTGCGGCATCGTTCCAGCAGGTTCTTGCAGAATCACCTTGTTCACCCTTTACCGTCTCTGCCGTTTCTGTATTCTACTCATACATGACCTGTGTTTAACGGAAGCAATACGACTGGCAACTTTCATGTGCTGTTGTGGTGGTAAAACAGATGATGCAATAGCCAACTCATGAAACTAGATACTGGGTACGGAGGTGTGCTACCTGCTTTATGCACTGATGTACCAACTGTTTGCAGTGATGTGGTCCATGGTGGCACTCCTGTCCATTGTATTACCCCGTTGAAAACCAGTGACACACAGAGACACACAGAGACACACAGAGACACACACATACACAAACACACACACACACACACTCTCTCTCTCTCTCTATTGGTTCCATGTAGTCAGTGAACCATTACTTCTTTGACATTGGGGAAAAGCACACAAAGCCTGCTTCTGGGAGAAAAGCAATACTATTCAGTTGATCCTTGTCTGTCAGTGTCTTTGTATAATCAAGCCCTCCGTTGAGGTATTCGGAAGGATCATGTCGATGAAGAAAATGATTCATAAGGCTAGTTATTGTATCCGTATCTTGTTGTTTGCAGATTCATTGTCCCTTCTGTAACTTTAATCAGATCTGACAATGTACAAAAATACCATTAGTATTTCTTGTGTGTTACGAAGTACAGAGTTGTCCTTCACTGTTCACTGCTTCAGTATCTCTAGGAGAACAGTATCTGTTCAAGCCCCTCAGTATGAACAGTTCCACAAGCTCTGAGCTCAACTAGCCAAGTCTGAACTGAGATCAACCAGCTCTGAGCTCGACTACCCATGTCTGAACTGAGATCAACCAGTTCTGAGCTCGACTACCCATGTCTGAACTGAGATCAACCAGCTCTGAGCTCGACTAGCCATGTCTGAACTGAGATCAACCAGCTCTGAGCTCGACTAGCCATGTCTGAGCTGAGATCCACAAGCTCTGAGCTCAACTGGCCATGTCTGAGCTGAGATCCACAAGCTCTGAGCCTGATTGTGCACGTCTGAGCTGCGGGGCGCAGCAGTGAGCATGCCCAGTGTAGTGATCCTCTAGAGGCAGTCGCATAGCTGCAGTGATGCATTGTGGGCCACATGTTATGATGGACTAAAAGCTGCAATCAGCTCAAGCCTGCGTCGTCGCGGCAGATCCACACGACTCACCCTGTGAACCAACGTCTCAGGCAACACAGACTAACAGCATGGCTGGTAGTATTACGAGTATTACTTACAGCACACTGCCTATTATTAGGCACCATTTGATAGAATCCCATCACACTTGCACAACCATGAAATGAAACAAATGTCATGTGTCTGTTAGTTTTGATACCTTGTGCACATTATGACAGTACACAGAAATACAGCAAGCCTGATGATTCACTGTTTTACGACTACAGCAAAAACCCGGAAAATGATACAGAGCTATATCTCACGTTCAATGTTATCAAAATACTTATCTAGCATGGGAAATCCAATCAACGCAAATACATGCCATGAATTCTCTGCAGCTCAAATAAGAATACTCCAATTTGCTAATAATGCATTGTACATTGCCACAAGGTATATGTGTTCAATATAAAGATCTACAATGAAAGTCGGGACACAAATATAAATATATCCAGTCATAACATTGTCTGCTTCTTATATAACAGATGTATTAATCATCTGATTTGATACTAATATGGGTTTCCTGTGGCCCACTGCCAGAGCGACTCCTACTCACACTGCCAAGCCAAGAGTTTGTGAAGTCTGCTCTCTGCTTCCCACATTCCAGTGCAGAGAACACCTCCTGCTCCAACCTGCAGTATACTGTACAGTACAGGTCCTCTGGCCAAACTGCATTTTAAAACTCCTTTTCTAAGTTTTAGCCCACCAAGGCCAAGCAAACAAATAAGCAAAATAAAGTTGTATCTATTTTCATCCTTATCACAATGGGTGTGCATTTGTAGCCAACTGAAGCTACCCACAGCACAGTCTACTCTATAGTCAAATAGATAGGAATTTACTCTGAGCTCATAAGGTAGCCAGGTTACTGCCTGTTAGGATCACTACACACACACACACAGGTTTACACAGTTTTCACCCATGATCCTCTACTCCACGGAGCTGTTCAGGGTTCTGAGGAGGGGCTGTTTTCGCTCCCTCACTGGCCTCACCCACAGGATGACTGTCTGTGGGTAGCAGTCCCTAGATGGCCAGGCTCGAATGGTCTCAAGTGGCAGTATCATCCTGATGTCTAAGTACAGCGCATTTGCTCTTTCTTATTGGGGTTTAACGAGTGCTGTGCTTCCATAATGTCTTGCTAAATTGTAACGACCGCTGTCAAGCCCAAGCTGAGCATGAGGGCTAATGTGGCTCGTGCAGAGGAAAACAGCTCGCCCTCTCACCCACCAAAACACACACACGCTTACTGTGAGGCAGTCACTGACTGACCTGACTCAACCCCCTCAGGTCTCTGAGGTGATGCTTCCTTTAAGAACTATAAAGTGAATGTGCAACACACCCCTCCTACTCCTGTTTCTGTAATAGTGTCTAACGTTCTCCCCTCTCATTAACTATGCACCCCAATTGTTTTTTTCCCTCTGGAATTGTAGAGAAGAGAAAAAAAAGTATATATACAGGAAATAAAGGTTTGCATAAAAGGAGTCACTGTTGTGGATGTGTCCGTCTGTTGCTGTGTGAGCCTGTGGATGAACTTTATTGTTACTACGGTCTTGTAACTTCCCCACGTAACATCCTGGAAGACACAGTAGAATCAGACACTGCCGAGACATCCCATCACTCAAAGTTCATCCCAATCCAAATCTGATCATTTATTGAACACAGGCATCCCCTTTATCAAACGTACCAACAAATACAGACACATTTCTATCTTACACAGACAACCATTTCTACATAGTAAACAATATTTAAAGAAAACACTCAAATGTTCACAATGTCTAAAAAAAAAATACACGCTATTAAATCAGAACCGTGTACATGTAGTGCAAGTAAGGATTATTCCGATTGCCCAATGGAAATCTGTCGGCACATAGTGAATAGGTCTGACCACCTGAAAGTGTAAAAGTGAATCCATGACGGTATGTACAGTACGGCTAACGCCCCCTCCAATGACACATAATATGAAGAAAGGTTCACGTCACCGCACCGTACTTGAGGATCATTTAACATGAGGTAAAATGCGATTTTCAACTGCATGACAAAACTTCATCACCAATATATTTTCATGAAGACATTTCACCCATGGAAAGTTGGGTGAACATGTTGAACATTGTGCAATGCATGTCAATAAGCACATAAAGATGTGGTCACATGACGACTTTACATTTATAAAACGTGGTCAAGTACAGTTGGTGTATGGCTGCCTTCTCGCAACCTCATTGACAAAAAGAAAGCAGAGGCACTTGGTGAGAGTCCTGTCTCAAAAGTACTCAGCCATGTGGAAAGCCCAGGCTTCGTCCCAAACGGCCCACTACTCCCTCGATAGTGCACTACTTTGAACCATGGTGCTCTGATCAAGAGTAGTGCACTATAAAGGCAATAGGGTGCCATTTCGGACGCAGCCCTAGACCGACTGTCGTCTCCAGCGACATTGTTACACTACCACGTCAGTGGTCCCTGAGGCACCGAAAATGGCACATGTCACACTGTAAACAACCTGTTATAGAACCTGTTACATTTATACAATAAGTTAAATTTGTGTGTGTGTGTGTGTGTGTGTTATGTATTCTTGTAGGTGTTTTAAATTGCACTTCGAAGAGGATTCCTCTTCTATTCCCATAACAGAGCTCCATGTAGATCCACTGAAATCCATTCAGGTGGCCCAACCCAATAGAGCATTGGCTTTTGGTCATGTTTTGAGGCGTCAAGGGTTTTTCTAGAACAATAAAGTACACATGGTCAAACCATTGCATAGTGTACGATACACTATTATTAGTCTTGGTTTTCAGGGCAGCAGCATACAACATCTAGACTTTACATAGTACAAAGTAAAATGAAACACTCTTAAAATGCACTAGCTCCTTGCCTCTCCTGTGTGAGCGTACATACCTCCATGACAGTGTGGATCCAGTTGAGCATATCGTCCACGTTGCAGTAGACCCCTGGTTGACCCTCTCTGGCACAGCCGATCCCCCAACTCACCACCCCCACCAGCTGCCATTGTTCTGACAGGTACACTAGAGGACCACCACTGTCTCCCTACAACACATGACCCAACAGTGGCATTAAGTACACTGGAATTAGGCACTATACACGTATGTCAAAGGCCACATTTGAGGTTGGATATTCTATACTCAATAAAATGTTATAAGGTCATCCCATTTGGTTTTTTTACATGACAAGGCATTGAATTTATTCACGCCAAAAGCTACCTTAGTTCTCTTCTGTTTTTTCTCAAACCAAACATTCTACTTTACAGTGGCTTGTGAAAGTAATTGTATCACTTGATTTACACAACATGACTACCACTTTGAAGATGCTAAATATATTTTTTGTGAAACAAAACTTGAACGTGCATAACTATTCACCCCCCAATGTCAATACTTTGTAGAGCCACCTTTTGCAGCAATTCCAGCTGCAAGTCTCTTGGGGTATGTCTATTAGCTTGGCACATCTAGCCACTGGGACTTTGGCCCATTCTTCGAGGCAAAACTGCTCCAGCTCCTTCAAGTTGGATGGGTTCCGCTGGTGTACAGTAATCTTTAAGTCATACCACGGATTCTCAATTGGCTTGAGGTCTGGGCTTTGACTAGGCCATTCCAAGACATTTAAATGTTTCCCCTTAAAACCACTCGACTGTTGATTTAGCTGTATGCTTATGGTCATTGTCCTGCTGGAAGGTGAACCTCCGTCCCAGTCTCAGATCTCTGGAAGACTGAAACAGGTTTCCCTCAATAATATCCCTGTATTTAGCGCCATCCATCATTCCTTCAATTCTGACCAGTTTTCAAGTGCCTGCCGATGAAAAACAACCCCACAGTATGATGCTGCCACCACCATGTTTCACTGTGGGGATGTTGTTCTCGGGTGATGAGAGGTGTTGGGTTTGGGCCTCCCGGGTGGCGCAGTGGTTAAGGGCGCTGTACTGCAGCGCCAGCTGTGCCATCAGAGACCCTGGGTTTGCGCCCAGGCTCTGTCGTAACCGGCCGCGACTGGGATGTCCGTTGGGCAAAGCACAATTGGCCTAGCATCGTCCGGGTTAGGGAGGGCTTGGTCGGTAGGGATGTCCTTGTCTCATCGCACACCAGCGACTCTTTTTATTTAAATTTTTATTTATCCGTTATTTTACCAGGTAAGTTGACTGAGAACACGTTCTCATTTGCAGCAACGACCTGGGGAATAGTTACAGGGGAGAGGAGGGGGATGAATGAGCCAATTGTAAACTTGGGATTTCTTGTGGCGGGCTGGGCGCAGTGCGCACTAACCAAGGTTGCCAGGTGCACAGTGTTTCCTCCGACACATTGGTGTCGGGGTTGGATGCGCGCTGTGTTAAGAAGCAGTGCGGAAGAAGCAGTGCGGCTGGGTTGGGTTGTGTATCGGAGGACGCATGACTTTCAACCTTCGTCTCTCCCGTACGGGAGTTGTAGCGATGAGACAAGATAGTAACTACTACAACAAATGGACATGACAAAATTGGGGAGAAAAAGGGGTAAAATTCACACAAAAAAAAGAGAGGTGTTGGGAATCCGTGGCAGACATATCATTTTCCTTGATAGCCAAAAAGCACAATTTTAGTCTCATATTCTTCCATATATTTGAGGAGTCATGCCATTTGACGAACACCAAACGTGTTTGTTTCTTTTTTTCTTTAAGCAATGGCTTTTTTCTGGCCACTCTTCTATAAAAGCCCAGCTCTGTGGAGTGTACGGCTTAAAGTGGTCCGAGCTTTGCAGTTCCTTCAGGGTTATCTTTGGTCTCTTTGTTGCCTCAGATTAATGCCCTCCATGCCTGGTCCGTTAGTTTTGGTTGGTGGCCCTCTCTTGGCAGGTTTATTGTGGTGCCATATTCTTTCCATTTTTTAAATAACGGATTTTAATGGTGCTTTGTGGGATGTTCAAAGTTTCGGATATATTTGTATAACCCAACCCTGATCTGTACTTCTCCAGAACTTTGTCCCTGACCTTGCTTGGTAGTGCCCCTTGCTTAGTGGTGTTGAAGACTCTGGGGCTTTTCAGATCAGGTGTATATATACTAAGATCATGTGACACTTAAATAAAGTCCACCTGTGTTCAATCTAACTAATTATGTGACTTCTGAAGGTAATCGGTTGCACCAGATCTTGTTTAGGGGCTTCATAGCAAAGGGGGTGAAGACATTTGCACGCACCACTTTTCCGTTTTTTTTTTTTTTTTTTTGAAACAAGTAATATTTTTCATTGCACTTCACCAATTTGGACTATTTTGTGTATGTCCATTATATGAAATCCAAATAAAAATACATTTAAATTACAGTTTGTATATGCAACAAAATGGGAAAAACACCAAGGGGATGAATACTTTTGTAAGGCACTGTACCTGACATGCATCCACTTTGCCCTCCAGGTAACCCGCGCAAAGCATTCTGGGAGTAATTGAGTCACCGTAGACAGTGGGACTAGAGCACTGATCACTGTCTATAAGGGGAAGGATTGCCTTCTGGAGGACAGGAGACACTTTACCTGAGGGGAGAGAAAAGGTGACAGAGGGATGAGAAGGAGAAGAGGGGAAATCGACTATTAACATTTTAGTACATGTGCTTGTTGGATAGAGATGAAGAGGGTGAGAGAAAGGGAAGGGTAGTTTTGTTTGTTGTATGTTCACCCTTGTCATGGAGGTAGCCCCAGCCCGTCACCGTCATAGAGTCTCCTGCCTTCAGGCCCAGGTTCTTAGGGGGCAAACACACGGGCCGACGAGAGTCTGGTGGAGGAAACATAACTTTATTGACATCTACTTCCTCAAATATACGTCAGACTACAATCTAAATATACAGTATTTCCCTAGAGGGATGTCCAATGTTGCAACTCACTGAAATAGACAGTTTGATAAATTGGCCACTAGAGGTCAGAATCTACCCTGAATGCATTCTCTCTTCCCAGAATCTGCTTTTACAAATACATATTTCCATATCATTGTGTAGTGCTGTAGCATTCATTTTTGAGAGGGCTGAGAAATGTTCCTCATGGGAAGTCATTCAAAACCAGAATAGGTGGAGATGGGGCTTCTCCTATGTCTAGCCTTTGCGAAAACTAGGAACTGTCCAGCAAATTCAGTGCCACAGTCTGTGTGTTGCTAAAATGTAACGTTGGGGAAGTGACATACTTCCTACAGTGATGGGTTTGGTCAGCCTCATCATGGCCAGGTCGTAGTCGTTGCTGGCTGCATTGTAGTCTCCGTTCAGTATGATCCTGTCTACATATGAGCCTCCCAGGGTGCCCATGTAAGTCCTCCCAGACACCACCTGCCAGCGACTCAGCTCCTTCTTACTACTGTAGGACCAGGAGAGAGAAGAGGTACAGGGGTTAACAGCCGGGCCTCGGTCTCTATCACCAGATACTTAAGCCTATTATACAATTGCAGACCTTGTGGGAGTTTCCACGTTGGATGGTCAGAGTTACATGTGTTATGTCTGTTTAAGCTAGTTGTAGATATTCACACATATTCTACAGTGTATATAGTTTGTATTGGATGTGCAGTGGTACTGACCCAGAGAAGCAGTGTGCTGCTGTGATGACCCAGCGTGATGACACCAGTGACCCTCCGCAGGTGTGTTGTCCGTTCTGCTGAAGGCTCACCTGCCACGGCCAGTCTTCTATAGACGCATCCACACCCCCCACGACACGGTCCGATTGCCCCCGCTCTCCACAGTCTGACACACACACACACAGGGGAAAGAGAGTTTATTTATCCGTCATTTTACCAGGTAAGTTGACTGAGAACACGTTCTCGTTTGCAGCAACGACCTGGGGAATAGTTACAGGGGAGAGGAGGGGGATTAATGAGCCATTGTAAACCAGGGATTATTAGGTGACCGTGATGGTTTGAGGGCCAGATTGGGAATTTAGCCAGGACACCGGGGTTAACACCCCTACTCTTATGATAAGTGCCATGGGATCTTTAATGACCTCAGAGAGTCAGGAAACCCGTTTAACGTCCCATCCGAAAGACGGCACCCTACACAGGGCAGTGTCCCAATCACTGCCCTGGGACATTGGGATATTTTTTTAGATCAGAGGAAAGAGTGCCTCCTACTGGCCCTCCAACACCACTTAGTTCCACTGTTAGTTCCACTGACAGTTAGTTCCACTGAAGAGTTTTGTAAAGTGCTAAGGCACACAAAGGTAGTTTGACGAGTAAATGTAGAATTAGTGCTGGAAGCGAACTCAAAGTAGCCCTTTGGTAGTTAGCGTTGCTACCTGTCAGTTAAATGACACACTCAAGCTACCACTGACCCATTAAAGTGGCTTGTTGCCTGGATCCTGTCCAGTTTGCCTGCATTCTCCAGTCTCAGTCTTTCTGTCTCTCTCCCTTGTATAATTCAACTCCTAGAGAACTTGGATGACTTTCCCAATGAGTAGTCAGAGGAGGAGTCTAATAGTGGGGCATAGGGAGGTGACCGAGTGTGAGGTGGGGTATTTACCGGAGCAGAACTTACCGGAGCAGGTCAGGGAGATCACGGATTCTGAGTTACACACTTGGCTGGAATCAAACAGAGAGGGGAATTCAACACACAGTACATACACATGGTATAAAGACATTGCGTATGCTGTGTGCAAAGAAACACACCCAGAACACAATTACCAAACATTATAGGTACACAAAGAGTCTGATTCCAGAGTTAATCTTCAGTGTTGGTTCAGATTCTGCCAGACATAAAATACTCGTACTTCTTGTTTCCTCTAATTACAGAAACAAGGATGGGGGGGGGGTTGAACAGAAACTCCAAAATTGTTTGTGTCAGAAAAACAGAAAGTAGGACAGTCAGAGACACACATCGAGAGAGAAAGATGTCGCAGGAGGTGCACATCACAAGTAGAGAGACAAAAAAATAAAAAGAGTTACAGGCGGAGAAAAAAAAAGAGGACAACTGATCTGTTTTTCCAGTGCCTGGTGCTGTTTTAGAGTATACAGACAGGGCGGTGCCATCCCATCTGTCATCAGTGGCAGTCATGCATTCCATTCGTCATGTCACAACTGCCTGAGCCTAAACTGCCATGTTACTACAAACAGTGGCAGTAGGATGGGAGGGAACCAACACAAACACTGCACAGTAAACCGTGTGACAGTGATCCAGACATGGTCAACATAGTCATGTACTTACGAGTATCATAAAACAAGAACAGACAGAAGTACCCAAAGTGGGTAACATTTATTTTGACTTGTTTCAATTCTCCATTTACTGCACCGATCAAGATAATTATCCAACCATATTGATACCGAGACACTGTACACATTTTTTTACTGATCCATTTCGGTTCCCCTTTTCATAGCTGGAAAGTGTCCGAGTGAATATCAGAATACAATAGACAGTAACACCACAGTTACAGGCTCAATATGACCCATCTTCTAATACTTACCGGTCAATGACAGTCTGGTAAAAGGGGGTGGTTTCAGCTGCGACCCTGACCCCTGAGAACGGTCCTGTCTTCAGGGACGAGGACAAGTTCTGCACAGAGATACTACTACTGTTGGGTTTACTGTGGGAACGAGTGGAGACAGAGAGACATTTTCAATACATTTAAGAGAAGCACAATATGTTAAGGGGGAAACTGTAGCTAAGCTGCTGAGTGAGTGAGTGAGTGAGTGAGTGAGTGAGTGAGTGAGTGAGTGAGTGAGTGAGTGAGTGAGTGAACCCACTAGGTGTAGCCCAGCTGTTGACAGGCTTTCTCTGTGTGCTGCTGGGTCCAGTCCTCACTACACACACTCCTCCATCCTGTCCCGGCACTGTAGATCTGGAGAACACTCTGCTCAGAGACCAGACGCACTGCACAGAGAGAGAGAGAGAGAGAGAGAGAATGAGAGAGAGACACAGAGTGAGAGAGAGACACACAGAGAGAGAGAGACACACAGAGAGAGAGAGACACACACAGAGAGAGAGAGAGAGACAGAGAGAGAGAGAGAGAGAGAGCAAGAGACAGAGAGAGAGAGAGAGCGAGAGACACACAGAGAGAGAGCGAGAGACACACAGAGAGAGAGAGCGAGAGACACACAGAGAGAGAGAGCGAGAGACACACAGCGAGAGAGAGCGAGAGACACACAGAGAGAGAGCGAGAGACACAGAGAGAGAGAGAGAGAGCGAGAGACACAGAGAGAGCGAGAGACACAGAGAGAGAGAGAGAGCGAGAGACACAGAGAGAGAGAGAGAGAGAGAGCGCGAGAGACACAGAGAGAGCGAGAGACACAGAGAGAGCGAGAGACACAGAGAGAGCGAGAGACACAGAGAGAGCGAGAGACACAGAGAGCGAGAGACACAGAGAGAGAGGGAGAGAGAGAGAGCGAGAGACAGAGAGAGAGAGAGCGAGAGACACAGAGAGCGAGAGTGAGGGACACAGAGAGAGAGAGAGAGAGAGAGAGAGAGACACACACACAGAGAGAGAGAGAGAGCGAGAGACACACAGAGAGAGAGACACAGAGAGAGAGAGCGAGAGACACAGAGAGAGAGAGCGAGAGACAGAGAGAGAGAGCGAGAGACACAGAGAGAGAGAGCGAGAGACACAGAGAGAGAGAGCGAGAGAGCGAGAGACACAGAGAGAGAGAGAGAGAGAGAGAGAGAGAGAGAGAGAGAGAGACAGAGAGAGGGAGAGAGGATGCAGAGGTGCGCATCACAGAGAGAGAGAGACAGGAAAAGGAAAGAGACCGAGAGAGAAAAAAAGAGAGAATAAGAATGAGATTGAACGTATAGAAGTGACAGAGACAGATGTATAAAGATATATAGATGGAGTGGTGTGTGTGTGTGTGTGTGTGCGTGTTTACCTGGGAAGGTAGTGTTGACCGTCATGCTGGCCACACAGGTGAGCTCGTCCTCTCCTCCTGAACAGTCCACCATCCCATCACATGCTTTGTCCAGGGAAATGAACTTCACCGACCGGGAGCAGAAGAAGTACTTACTGTTGATCAGCTGCGCGACTGAGGACAGAAAGGAAAGGCGAAAGAGGGATGAAAGGAGGAGAGAGTAGAGAAGACAGGTTATTAAAAAAAAAAAAGAAGTTTGCTGACTTTTAAAAAAAGTTTGTGGAATCAAATTCCATAATGTTGCTATGGTTTCATTGTGAATCACTGAGTATTTGTACAGGGGAGAAGTACTAGTATGTCTTGTGTTACCTAAGGGGGAGGAGAGGGTGTAGAGGTGGGTTTGCGTCCCAAATGGCAACCTATGCCCAACATAGTGCACTACTTTTGACCGCACTACTCTTGATCCTTATGGGCCCTGTTCAAAAGCAGTGCACTATGCAGGGTGCCGTCTGGGATGCAGAGATGATGGGTTTCGAAGCTGGACTCACTGAAGTAGCCAGCCGTGGCCAGGATCCCTAGCACTACCAGTACCATCAACACAGTGATCAGGACCCTATTCCTCGACGAGGACTTCTCTTTCTGGGAGTTCAGAGCCGTCATGGGCTTTCGTTTCATACCAGGCCGTACTTCAACTGGGGGAGAGGAAGACGGAACAATCAGGATTTTGTAGCTATTTAAACACATAGACACATGCAACTAAAGCATAATTGGACAGTAAATTATTGCATATTAAGTAATACTTGTACAATATGATTGCAAAATTAATCAATTCCACTACAATGGCTTACCTTGTTGCCTAGGATTTAATGGTATATTGCTTTCTTCAGCAAGGCAGGTGTCAGTCTGGCGAGAGAGAGACGACAGAATGAGACAAATGGCATTATACTGTGCTCGGTGCAGAACGTGGGACATTGTGTAAGAGTTTGTGAGGTTCTAGGGCCTAGAGAGGGGAGGCACGACAGATTGGCTCAAGAACACACGCACACGGAACAGCGTGCCTCCCATCAAAGTTGTTTGTGACTGTCATGCCTAATGCTGTGAGCACAGTTCCCAGGCCCGTCTGACACAAAGACAGAGATAGTTGTATGACACATCCTCAGGTGTGGTACTCTGCTCAATGTGTAGTTGCCTTATGCGGAGTTATTCCACTCCATTAAAGGACAATAGATCTTGAATGGTGGATCATGCTATAAACACAGCATTCTAATCATGCACGCTATAAACCACTTAATTCAAGTTATGTCATTGACAGCTCTGCCCCCCCCAGCTTTCACATTCAAGTGTACAGCAAGCACAAGTACCAGCCATCATAACTGTCATGAGTCATAGCTTCAGTGAACGAAACCTGCTCACTGGTGAAACAGCCATCTGGACCAAAAACAACAACATCCCAAAATACCAGTGACTCGTGTCTCAAACAGTCTGTTAGGTATCTACAGTATCGGCTATTCTGTCCGATCTCGCCAACCGGTCCACAAATACCATACAAATCTGTCACTAATACATTCCATGCACAGTCTACGGACTGTCTGACACACTCACCAACTGCGAACCCAAGCCGCAGATATGGAGGGTTATACTGTATGGAGGGACAAGATACTTGGTGGCTATAGTGAGGGACTGGGCTCTTAGGTGGCTGGGTAACAACTGCTGTTGGTCTTCTGTAGTTAAAGCTCTCAGTGCTTTTGTTTACAGATTTACCATTACAGAAACAAAACATGTTAAAGTTTGTTAAATATAACCCAAAATCAAACGCTTGTCTGTATGTGTTGAGGTGAAGCAATACCGTAGTGAGACATTCTCAAAGGGTATTTTAAAATAAATGAATAAATATATGTCCCGTAATTTCACTTTAACAATTCAGTTGCGAGTGAAATCCCTTCATCTGCGTGAAGTCTTCCTGTCTATTCTCCATGGAGACAGTGTGGTCTAATATTGGAAACTAAAATAGAGGGTTCTAGCAACACAGAGGAGAAGAATAGCCAAACAACCACAACTTCGGAGAAAAGGGGAAGTGAGATATACATATACTGTTCATTTAACTGACTACAATCTGAAACAGTTAAAGACACTCCCCTGGGGTCCCATTTTGTTGTTTGCCCTAGCACTACACAGCTGATTCAAATAACCAACTCATCATCAGCGTTGATTTTGGGGGGGGGGGGGGGGGGGGGGGAATCAGCTATATGGTGCTAAAGCAACAAAAAAACAAGACCTACTGTAAAAATGTTTTACCGGACTGGCTTTTCAAATACGGCTTGACGTGTAGCCTACACCTTTTGTTGGAAGCAGTAACTCCCCATTGCTGACTTATATGTATCTAGGCAAGGGTCGATAACTCGCTAACTGCTGCTTTGCGGTCTGATCTGAAAAACGCGTTCACTCGCCGGTGATTGAAACGCCGCTCGCGGGCTACACCCACCAATTTAAATCTTCCCCATTGCGCTCTGGCTCTGCCTGCCACAAAATCAAAGACTCAATCTTGCAAAGTTAGACTTGTTCTGGTTTGGTGCATTGAAGGGTGTCTGATATAATGTTGATTCGATCACCGGGGGAAAAAAAGTTGATCTATAATATAGTGCAAACTAATAAGGCGAACTCAGTGAAGTTCAATCGCTTGGGTCTGTTTCTGCGCTACATGGCATTTCCTCTGTGCGGTGGTCCTGCAGGAGGTTCGCGGCCGCGAACGCGCGAAATTTAGAGGGAACAGTGCTCACTGTACGTAAGTGTTAATTTGAATCACACACAGAGAGAGAGAGAGGGAAAGAAAGATCCTGTATGATTTGCATGAGTCATGGAGATGCTGCTGGTTGGTGGAACTCTCCACGTAGATGTAGGAACTAATCTAGGTCAACTAATCTAGGTCAATATGAGAGAGAGAGAGAGAGAGAGAGAGAGAGTATGCAAATGTCTATGCATGTGTGAGGGAGGGAGACAGAGGTGTGTTCAGGTCGTTTGGCACATGCAGAATAGTAAACAATGGGACTAGACCCAGTTTGCATTGAGAAAGCATCTTGGGAAGCAGAACTGGCTCACAGAAGGTTTAACCGATAAAATCAATTGGCATGTTTCACTTTAGTGTATAAAAAGGTGCTCTCTCTTCATTGTGGATTGTATTTTAGAGTGCCAGCAGTTTACCACCTTACATACCACTGCTGGCTTGCTTCTGAAGCTTAGCAGGGTCGGTCGTGGTTGTACCCTGGATGGGAGACCAGATGCTGCTGGAAGTGGTGTCGGAGGGCCAGAAGGATGCACCCTTTCCTCTGGTCTAAAAAATAATAATTTCCCAATGCCCCAGGGCAGTGATTGGGGACATTGCCCTGTGCAGGGGGCTGTCTTTTGGATGGGACGTGAAACAGGTATCCTGGCTAAATTCCCAATCTGGCCCTCATACGGTCACCTAATGATCCCCAGCTTACAATTGGCTCATTCATCCCACTCCTCTCCCCAGTAACTATTGAGGTTGTTGCTGTAAATGAGAATGTGTTCTCAGTCAACTTACCTGGTAAAAGCAACAAAAATAAATATATATTTTTTTTAAACCAAGAAAGACCTTTAGAGTAGCTAGACTTGAGTTGTAATCAAAGGCAGGGTTCTCCAACAACACATATTTGCATGATCACACACAGGCATACATACACACACAAACGCACACCAGTTTCCTACACAAACTGAACACTGGTCACTTAGCATTTCTGCCACCAACGACAGATGTGTACAATCACAAGAACCCTAATCTGTCTATTTCCCACTTTTACACTACCGGTCCAAAGTTTTAGAACACCTACTCATTCAAGGGTTTGTCTTTTTTTGTTGTTGCTATTTTCTACATTTTAGAATAATAGTGAAGACATCAAAACATCACCTTTTCCATATTGACTGACCTTCACGTCTTAAAGTCATGATGGACTGTTGTTTCTCTTTGCTTATTTGAGATGTCCGTGCCATAATATGGACTTAGTCTTTTACCAGATAGGGCCATCTTCTATATACCACCCCTTACCTTGTCACAACACAACCGATTGGCTCAAACGCTTTAAGAAGGAAAGTAATTCTACAAATGAACTTTTAACAATATTTTGGTTACTACACGATTCCATATGTGTTATTTCATAGTTTTGATGTCTTCACCATTAATCTACAATGTAAAACCGTTGAATGAGAAGGTGTTATAAAACCTTTGACCAGCAGTGTAGAACTCACAAAAATGTGATATTGTCAGCAGAAACACAGTAATACTAACATGGTAACACTTTCAAATGCACTTGAGGATCGCTTGCTTTTGCAAGGGACTATTTGCATGTATAACAATTGTTCACTAAACACAGGTAAACATGGGCATGGTATCCCATATGTTTTCCCTAAAGTCCCATCACTGTGATCCTGTAAACCACTGCTGTACGAGTCCACAGTAAGAGCTGAGTGACAGGTGACCGATACTACTCCACAAGTGAATAGCCTGATCCCCTATTTTCCCCAGACTGTAGTCTCCATCTCTACTCACATCCATGGTGCAGAAGTCCCCTCTCAGCTGGCCCAGATCACAGGGTACAGAGGATGCACTGCCCTTCGGTCTCTGGAGCAAGTAGAACTCCCTTCAACAGTCTCTCCCTTCCCCTTCGCCTTGTGCCTTCTCTCCCTCTGCTTCTGAAGTTCTACCTCTCGCAACTCTGTGCCGGTCCGTACGGTTCTTCTCTCTCCCTGTCTTTCTCTCTCTCGTCCTTCTCCTACCCTATTCGTTGTCTCTCAATTCACAGGCAGTGGTACTTAATCTATCATGCAGGCCGCCTAACTTGTCCGGCTGCGGTGAAAATCTGCTGCTGTATTAATGACTGCCGGTGTGTTTCTGTGTGTATCCGTGCTGCTGAAATCCACATGGACTTGTTGTGGATGACCCAGCCCCTGCTGACAAAACAACACCAAACTAGTATCTGTAATAGGACACCTAATGCCTTGGTCTATCTACCTGCATACTTTCTCTCTCTCTCTTTGTCTCTCTCTCTCTTTCTCTCTCTCTCTCTCTCCGTCTCTCTCTCGCTCTCTCTCTCTCTCTCTCTCTCCTCCCACAAACAGCCTTTCCTGATTCGGTGGATCCTTGTAGCTCTAGCGCTGTCCTTTTCAGTTCTTCTACCTCTCGTTCATGAATGTATGAGAAAAAAACACACACACAGGAACAGTCACACGAGCACAGACTGACAAACACGCACGCACGCACGCACGCTCGCACACACACACCATTCAGGTCAGGTCGTGGGCCAGTCCTGTCTTGTTGGTATCAGTTGGAGCGCCAGTCTGGCGTTGCTCGCTGAGCCAGAGGACATATGCTTCTTAACCCAGGAATGGGATACGTGATCACAATAATATTTTGGGGACAGAAACTGTCTATACTGTAACTCCTCTTTTTTGAAACCCTCCTCACTAGGGGTTTTGACAGTCATATTGCTAAAAGCTTGCTACAATACCCACTACCCCACCCCCCACCCCTCAGGCTATATGTGGTACATGGAGGAAATTCCTGTAAATGTTTGGATTGTGCCAGTGGAGTAAAGGATCGGGCAGTTTCCTTGTACTGGATTCTCAACATTTCTTTCCTTCCAGTCAATGGTCAAAAATACAGTAGGTCCACTTCTCTTTGATTTCAACTAACGGCCCCATGACATACTGTTAGTGATTCATAACTCAATAACCTACTTTCCTATGTGCCAGATTTGAACCATGCTGAATTGCTAGACATTTTCGAGCTAGTAACAAATGATCTCTTACTTCAATAAAGATCTGTGGCTTTGTAGCAAATCTTATTAAAAAAGGATAGAGTAGTTATACCGGAGGTATACAATGTAGTCAAGTAGTCAACACAGTAAAAACAGTCTATGCACGTGCAAATTGCCTGGTTTACTTTGCAGAACCTATGTGGTTTTGTGTTGTCCGAGCACTATATATATATATATATAAGAGAGAGAGAGAAGGGGGACAGGATAAAATAGATTGGTCCTCTGTTGAGAACAGAAGCTGATTGTAATCTATGATGATCCAAATTGTTAAGGGCTATGACCCCTGACCCTCTCACCACGCTACTTCTTCCCTCTTCAGAATGAGGAAGTGATGCAGTTGCCGAGATTTCTATTGGTTTTAAAGTTCACTAGGGCATGGCCTCCTTTAATGAGCCTGACTCCCTGCCAAGATATCTATTGAATAATACATTCATAATATTATTTTTATTGAACCTTTATTTAACTAGACTAGTCAGTTAAGAACAAATTCTTATTTGCAATGACGGCCTAACCCGGGCCAAATCCTTACCCGGACCACACTGGTCAAATTGTGCGCCGCCCTATGTCAGCAATAGATAACAAATGGGTGATACACAGTACAGTGTAATCAACATATTGCCATTAATTGTCCAGGTTATTGTCACCCACCAATGTGACTGAAATGTTCAGACGCTGAAAAAGAGAGTGTGGAAGGAGGGAGACCGAGATAGTGAGTGAGGGATTCGTAAAACAAACGTGTGAAGGAAGAAAATAGAGATTTGAACTACAGCAATGACACAATCTGTCAAACTATAGCTCCTTTCACTGTCAAAAATCCCCTCCTCTCCATCACAACAGACACACTTTCCATGAGGTTGATTCGTGGGGCGTTGGGGGTGCATTTTTCAAGGACACTATGTACGCATAGTCTGTACTGGACTGTCTGAGAGGGGTTAAATATTAACCATACTGATACAGCTGAACTAATGTTACCCTCGGTGCTCAAGTTAAATCTGTGGAGTTGTTTATTGTTGTATCCCAATAAACACAATGCCTAACCTTGAGTATCTCACAAACAGTATTTTGGATCTCATTGCAAGTTCATTTTGAAAGGGGGTATTGACCAACCTATTACTGCGGATAATATTAGCGATCTGGCCTGGCTTCTGTTAAACAGACACACCAAACTTGATGAGGTTCAACAACCGTTTAACCCCTTGGATGCTGTGTAACAGCTTGTTCAATCTCAAGACTGTCATGTAGAAAGAAGGTCAAGTCTGCACAAGCAATGGTGCCCCCCACGTGATTTCGTGACACTAGCATACTCAACAATACAATGTGACAACATTAACATGACCAAAATGTGTCACTTACATGAGGTTAACCAGTCCCTTTTGCCTGTCAGTCCTTTACCCTCAGTCCTGATCAGGTGGTCTCTGGTTGTTGGGGTCAGTGTTTGCCTGGTGGTCTTCAGCGATCAACCTGGATGCTTATAGTAAGACTGCGGAGGTAGGTGTGAGCTTTGAGTATGGTTGCCTTTCCCTCTGTCCCTACACTGTTAAATACACACGTTTTCAATCCCAGAATCTAGCCTCTCTTCCTGCTTCCTTCCCTCTCTCTCGGTTTGAAGTGTTGCTCAAGCCTGCCTCCCTAGGGAGCAGACTTCACAATATTAATTTAATGTGATCCCACTTCTCTCTCTCTCTCCCCTCTGTTTTTTTTTTTTTTTTGGCTTGGTTGAATGAGAACGAGTCCAGGGAAATGATTAACATATTCAGACTAGTTTCTGGTCAGTATGTTGTGTCGCCTCACTCACACATTACCCTAACTCCAGCCACTTTAATAATGGGAATTGATGGGAAATGATGTAAATATATCACTAGCCACTTTAAACAATGCTACCTTATATAAATGTTACTTACCCTACATTATTCATCTCATATGCATACGTATATACTGTACTCTATATCATCGACGGTATCCTTATGTAATACATGTATCACTAGCCACTTTATACTATACTATGCCACTTTGTTTACATACTCATCTCATTTGTACATACTGTACCCGATACCATCTACTGTATCTTGCCTATGCTGCTCTGTACCATCACTCATTCATATATCCTTATGTACATATTCTTTATCCCCTTACACTGTGTACAAGACAGTAGTTTTGGAATTGTTAGTTAGATTACTTGTTATTACTGCATTGTCGGAACTAGAAGCACAAGCATTTCGCTACACTCGCATTAACATCTGCTAACCATGTGTATGTGACAAATAAAATTTGATTTGATTTGATTTGATTTACCCACCACCTGTGTCTGTGTGCTAGAGGTATTCAATATAAGGGGTATTCAATATAAGGGGTATTCAATATAAGGGGTATTCAATATAAGGGAACAGTTCATGTTATTCATGTTATTTAACATCAAGGCTAAAATAGATAACATAGGACTTTGTGTGTTATATACGGTGCATTCGGAAACTATTCAGACCCCTTCCCCTTTTCCACATTTTGTTACGTTACAGCCTTATTCTAAAAATGTATTATAGTTTTTTTTTCTCATCAATCTACACACTATTTCCCATAATGACAACATGAAAACAGGTTTTTAGACATTTTTGCACATTTATTAAAGATGAAAAAAAACATACCTTATTTACATAAGTATTCAGACCCTTTGCTATGAGACTCGAAACTGAGCTCCGGTGCATCCTGTTTCCATTGATCGTCCTTGAGATGTTTCTACAACTTCATTGGAGTCCACCTGTGGTAAATTCAATTGATTGGATGATTTGGAAAGGAACACACCTGTCTATATAAGGTCCCACAGTTGACAGTGCATGTCAGAGCAAAACCAAGCCATGAGGTTGAGACAGGATTATGTCATGACAGCACACTGGAGTCTGCCAAAAGGCACCTAAATGACTCTCAGTCCATGAGAAACAAGATTCTCTGGTCTGATGAAGCCAAGATTGAACTATTTGGCCTGAATTCCAAGAGCGACGTCTGAAGGAAACCTGGCACCGTCCCTACGGTGAAGCATGGTGGTGGCAGCATCATGATGTGGGGATGTTTTTCAGGGACTGGGAGACTAGTCCGGATCGAGGGAAAGATGAATGGAGCAATATACAGAGAGATCCTTCATGAAAACCTGCTCCAGAGTGCTCAGGACCTGGGGTGAAGGTTCACCTTCCAACAGGGCAATGACCCTAAGCACACACCTAAGACAATGCAGGAGTGGCTTTGGGACAAGTCTCAATGTCCTTGAATGGCCCAGCCAGAGGCCGGACTTGAACCCTTTCGAATATCTCTGGAGAGACCTGAAAATAGCTGCACAGTGACGCTTTTCATCCAACCTTACAGAGCTTGAAAGGATCTGCAGAGAAGAATGGGAGAAATCAAATCAAATCAAAATTTGTCACATGCGCCGAATACAACAACCTTACTGTGAAATGCTTTCTTACAAGCCCTTAACCAACAGTGGAGTTCAAGAAGAGTTAAGAAAACATTTACCAAATAGACTAAAGTAAAAAATTGTAATAAAAAGTAACACAATAACATAACAATAACGAGGCTATATACAAGGGGTGCCGGTACCGAGTCAGTGTGCGGGGGTACAGGTTAGTTGAGATAATTGGTAGGTAGGGGTGAAGTGATTATTTATAGATAATAAACAGCGGGTAGCAGCAGTGTACAAAACAAATGGGGGGGATCAATGTAAGTAGTCCAGTGGCCGTTTAATTAATTGTTAAGCATTCTTATTGGTTGGGTGTAGACGCTGTTAAGTAGCCTTCTGGTCCTAGACGCTCTGGTACCGCTTGCCATGTGATAGCAAAGAAAACAGTCTATGACTTGGGTGACTGGAGTCTCTGACGATTTTATGGGCTTTCCTCTGACGCCGCCTACTATATAGGTCCTGGATGGCAGGAAGCTTGGCCCCAGTGACGTACTGGGCCGTACGCACTACCCTCTGTAGCGCCTTACGGTCAGATGTTGAGCTGTTGAAATACCAGACGGTGATGCAACCGGTCAGGATGCCCTCGATGGAGCAGCTGTAGAATGTTTTGAGGACCCGGGGAGCCATGCCAAATCTTTAGTCTCCTGAGGGGGAAAAGGTTTTGTCGTGCCCTCTTCACGACTGTCTTGGTGTGTTTGGACCATGATAATTCTCAAACTCAAAGGAACTTGAAACTCTCAACCCGCTGCACTACAGCCCTGTTGATGTTAATGGGGGTCTGTCCGGCCTGCCTTTTTAGTCCACGATCATCTCCTTTGTCTTGCTCACATTGAGGGAGAGGTTGTTGTCCTGGCACGACACTGCCAGTTCTCTGAACTCCTTCCCTATAGGCTGTCTCATCGTTGTTGGTGATCAGGCCTACCACTGTTGTGTTGTCAGCAAACTTAATGATGGTGTTGGAGTTGTTCTTGGCCACGCAGTCTTGGGTGAACAGGGAGTACAGGAGGGGATTAAGTACACACCCCTGAGGGGCCCCAGTGTTGAGAAACTAACCAAATACAGGTGTGCCAAGCTTGTAGCGTCATACCCAAGAAGACTTGAGGATGTAATCGCTGCCAAAAATGCTTCAACAAAGTACTGAGTAAAGGGTCAATACTTATGTAAATGTCATATTTCATTTTTTTATTTTAAAACATTTGCAAACATTTCTACAAACCTGTTTTTGATTTTTCATTATGGGGTATTGTGTGTAGACTGATGAGGGGGGGGGGGGGACTATTTAATTCATTTTAGAATAAGGCTGTAACGTAACAAAATGTGGAAAAAGATCTGAATACTTTCCAAATGCACTGTATGTTGTGTGTCTTTTCTTAACTTACATTTCTTTAATTGTTGACGGGAACCAGTTCATAGAAATCATTCATCATACAACCTAGGTTTCATGTGTCTTTCAACCCACCTTTCTCCATTATTATTGTACGTCTTACCAAAACTTTTCCTTCCTGGTGTGATGTAAACCCCTATTGTCCCTTACTGGCAGCCTTACCCAGAAATGAGGCAGAAGGGGAAATGCTCTGACGATTAACATGTAGCCTAAGCTTCTTCCTGAGGGGAACTCTTCCCTCGTTCTCAAGCTCATCTCTTCACCCTTCCATCCCTCTTTTCTACATCTATGCTCCTACTGTGCCCGACTAAGCAGCTCATATTGGTAGAGACAGCTGTTACACGCAGTGATTGTAACGGATAATACAGATACACAAAGGCAATAAACATAAAATCATATGAGTGACTTTTTTCCAACTCTTTCCCATGATGTTGTGCAAGGATTACTCAATCATTTGGGCCGTGTCTGTTTGTGAGTAGTGATTCACATGCAGAAGGAAAAAGGTGATGATTACACAGCATAGAGGCTGATTCTCAAGAGCTTAATGGGTTTGGTGAGTCGGGGTTTGTGACACAAAGTTTCTGTGAAGACATAACTCAGAGTTAAAAAACAACATCTTAGGTAAAAACCAAGCTCATGAACACATGTATGAAATGTATTTGGGAGGCCCAAAATGCCTGTGTGTGTCTGTTCAGCATTGGAACCTAAAACCCTCTCCTCCTTGGGAAAACCCTCATACATACGTACGTTCCAATAATCTATCCTTTCTCCCCTTCGTGGGTTTGACAGGAAATGACAGGTATATGGAAACTCCCTTTAGCCCAGGCTTACGTCTATGCAATGCTTTTAACTTTGTGGGGCGTAGTGAACAATTGCACACTTCAGGAGAAAGGAGAGATTATTGGGATGCCATCATGGAAATTCCAGCATCAAATCACAGATGAACGTGCACAACACGCAGTTTCACTATCAGCAGACTGGGAGTCCCCCACTTACCGGTGGAAGGTATAGAGCTGAGTGTCAGGCCGACCACTGAAGCCTGTTGTCAACAGAGTGGGCAATGAACGACACATAATTCTGCTCTGCCCTTAAGACCAGGGGCACAACTTTCACTGGGGACGGAGGCAACATTTCACCCCCCCCCCCCCCTTTGAAGTGTTTATCCGACTGGATAAAAAATATATATATATAATTATCCCCCCCCCCCACCTTCTAAAACCAAAGTTGCGCCCCTGCTTAAGACAAAATAGTATATGTGAAGAGGATGTCACTATGTTGAGAGAATACATGCATAGGGAATTTTCAAGGCACAAGTGTAATGTTCAAATTAGAGTAGGTAGGGTGCTTCTGGCCTATGTCTGAAGGCTACTCAAGGCTCTAAGATGGCTGCAAGGCTCTTGCCGTGTCAATACTTCTGTTTCAGCGATGATCTGTGACGTGAATTTGTGGTGCTCAAGAAATAAAAGTGAAATGTGTGTAAAGGACCGAGAAAAGTGAACTGAACTTCTACAGCGTGGTAATGACGGCCGTAGCCATTGCTTACCCATTCACTGCGAGAAGACGTCAAATAAAGAGAGTGGAAGAGAGAACGTCTGAGTGTGGTGCTAAAGAAAGACATGGAGGGTACGTAGGCTGTAAACCTCACAGAGAATAAACAGCTACAAGAATGAAGATGGACCAGTTTCTAGAGGAATCCTAGCTATGCAGAGCTGGGAAGATATCGAAAGATAGAACATTAGCGAGAGTGGAGACGTTTCTGGTGGCAAACATCTAAAGACAATGCATTAAGAAAGGACAGACACGCCAACACGAATCAAGTGACTGACAGAACATTCACGGAAAGGGGGAGAGGAGAGAGGCGGACATCCAGGATTAAAGCCGGGCAATTCAGCGATGGAGGGTAAGAAACACTAAACCGCTGCTTCTACTAAAGGAACGTAATGGTTTCAATGTTGACTGTGGTGTGTGTTCACTTCCTTTGCTGCAGTATGTAGCCTAAAGTGCCCAATATATATTAACATTAGCTTTGCCACTCTTAAAACGTTGAGCTCATTGTTTTCTAAGACCGTTGGATACTGTTGGGGATTTACTGCTTTTGAATTGTCAACTCTACACATGTTTAGTAATACCTGTAGAGCGGCAGAGAGAACTTCCACCGCGCACACGTTTTTGCACTTTTAATGAGATTCAGATTGTTGGCTAATTGTTCTTTATCGCTGGAGCACAGAAGCTTTACCTGTGTTTGCCAGGTCTCCGGGACTACACAGCCATTAGTTGAGCTGCTGCTATTGTGTCTGTGACGCGTGTGTGTGCACGCATGTGTCTGCTCAACACATTGCAAATTATTTGATTTTCCAACGCAACTTCCTCAGACAGCTAATACTGAATCAGTAAGACAGCAGGTGACGATTTGGATGGCCAGGGGGAAAAAATGATCCATGACCTTGAATTGAGCTTGCGATCAGTACTGTGTGAGCAGTCAATAATACACTTATTATTGACTGTAACTTGAACATCCTCCATGAGACTCTTTGGCTCTGACCGTCTCCACAAGCATGTCATAACCATGTGGGATTCACCACATCCTCCTGACCTTGGGGTTGCGGTACTGGCTGTAACCTCACTGCCTCACTGTGGCCCTAATGTTTCTTCTGGCCGTGTTACAGAGGCCAAAGTCAGCTCTGTGGCGATCGGGGTGGCTGTGGGATGCACCTTCCTTGCTCTCCTCATCGTCATCGGCATTGTGCAGTTCTGCTGCAATCGATCCTGCAAGAAATGCAGGAAACGCTGCAAGAGAAATGGTACGTCTGCGTCACTCACCGGGCTGTACCTGAGCTTTACCTGGGAACTCTGTCATGCACCCAAGACACCTGCCCTTTTTAAAAGAGATCACCTCTATGACAACTGCCTGCCACACTGTCTGGGCATTGTCTGGTGACCTCACACACCTGTCATGTAGCAATCCAGTGTGAATCTATTGTTCCTGTGTGTACCTGTAATATCACATACAAAGGCCAGTTCTTGGCTGGCTAGCTGGCCATGATTGACTGCCCAAAATAATCACCTCTCTCTCTCTCTCTCTCTCTCTCGCTCTCTCTCTCCAGAGGCATCACTGAAAGAAAAAGTGCTTACGTGAGTGTGTTGACAACCAGTTAACTAAATGGGGATGGTAATGGTGGTAAATCGTTCCTCTACAGAATTGCACTCCCTCTGTGTGAGCTGTGTGTGAGAGATGTGTTGTTTATTAAATTATCTGATGTGTGTGTCTACAGGAAGTTTGGCCAAAAGAAGTCTCCCCCTCCCTTCTCCATCAGTGGCTGTTTGAAGTAGAGGACCTGCAACACACAGGAGAACATTTCTGTTGATTACGTTCTCTTTCTTTCTCCCTCTCTTGCTCTCTGATATTGATCTAACAGTCATGTATTTGAACGTAATACTCTGTCTCCTGTGAATATAGTGCAGTATGTCTCTGTAGAGGGGGTTATAGAAGTTATAGAAGCGGGCCAGCAACAACCGGAGGGCTGCCACATACTGCTAATGTTCCTTTGGAACTTAACCCCCTAAACTGTTATTTTGGGCTATGCACTGCCGGTGCCCTTTCCTCCAGCCTCTCCAACCGTGTGTATATACAATGACTTAAAGTATTCAGACCACTTGACTCTCCACATTTTGTTACATTACAGCCTTATCCAAAAATGTATTAATTAGTTTGTTTACTCCTCAATCTACACACAACGCCCCATAATGACAAAGCAAAAACAGGTTTTTATGGGAATCTTTTTTTTAATTACAAATAAAAACCTGAAATATCACATTTACATAAGATTTCAGATCCTTTACACAATACTTTGTTGAAGCACCTTCAGCAGCAATTACAGCATCGAGTCTTCTTTGGTATAACGCTACAAGTTTGGGACATCTGTATTTGGAGAGCTTCTCCCATTCTTTTTTGCAGATCCTCTCAAGCTCTGTCAGGTTGGATGGGGGAGCGTTGATGCATTTTTTCAGGTCTCTCCAGAGATGTTTCGATCTGGTTCAACTCTGGGCTCTTGCTGGGCCACTCAAGGACATTCGGAGACTTGTCCGATGCCACTCCTGCATTGTATTGGCTGTGTGCTTAGAGTCATTGTCCTATTGGAAGGTGAACCTTTGCCCCAGTCTGAGATCCTGAGCGGTCTGGAGCAGGTTTTCATCAAGGATCTCGCTGTACTTTTCTCTGTTAATCTTTGCCTCGATCCTGACTAGTCCCCTAGTCCCTGCTGCTGTAAAACATCCCCACAGCATGATGCTGCATCACCATGCTTCACCATAGGGATGGTGCCAGGTTTCCTTCAAACGTGATGCTTGGCATTCAGGCCAAAGAGCTCAATCCTGGTTTCATCAGACCAGATAATCTTGTTTCTCATGGTCTGAGAGTCTTAAGCGGACTGTCATGTGGTTTCCGTCTGGCCAGTCTACCATAAAGGCCTGATTGGTGGAGTGCTGCAGAGACGGTTGTCCATCTGGAAGATTCTCCCATCTCCACAGAGGAACTCTAGAGTTCTGTCAGAGTGACCATTGGGTTCTTGGTCACCTCCCTGACCATGGCCCTTCTCCCTCGATTGCTCAGTTTGGTCGGGCTCTAGGAAGAGTCTTGGTGGTTACCAACTTCTTCCATTTAAGAATGTCGGAGGCCACTGTGTTCTTGGGGACCTTCAATGCTGCAGACATTTTTTGGTACCCTTCCCCAGATCTGTGCATTGACACCATCCTGTCTCGGAGATCTACGGACAATTCCTTCGACCTCATGGCTTGGTTTTTGCTCTGACATGCACTGTCAACTGTGGGACCTTATATAGACAGGTGTGAGCCTTTCCAAATCATGTCCAATCAATTGAATTTACCACAGGTCGACTTCTGTCCTCAACAACTCAATGATGATCAATGGAAACAGGATGCACCTGAGCTCAATTTCGAGACTCATAGCAAAGGGTCTGAATACTTATGTAAAGAAGGTATTTCTGATTTTTATTTTGCTGAGGATTTAATTAAAAAAAAAAATACATTTTAGAATAAGGCTATAAAAAAAAAGTCAAGAGGTCTAGCCTCCCGATTGGTGCAGCGGTCTAAGACACTACATCGCAGTGCTAGAGGCGTCACTACAAGTCCGGGTTTGATCCCGGGCTGTGTCGCAGCAGGCCGCGACCGGGAGACCCAAATGTCTATCTCGTGTGGACCAATAAAATGTATCTTTGTGTCCCATGAGTATGTCACTGTAGGCTGATGCAGAGTAATGGAGGAGCGTGTGTTTTAAAGTATGGCTCTGGTACGCTCACATAAGACGGAGCATATCAGTTATTTCAACGTTTCTAATGCTCTCTCTCTCTCACTCATATCTCACCACACAAACCTCAAACAACTCACTCTCTCTTCCGGCCCACGTTTAAACATGAGGTAATACAGACACGGGAGTTGATTTGAACTTTGTTGTAATACCACATTTGGTTTCTTTCATAATAGAAAATAAAATAAGAAATGTAACCACTATTCAACTGTCACGGTTTGTCTTCTCTGGATGAAGAACGAATGGCGGGTTAGGGTGTCTCTATAGATTGCGGAAAACACGGAGAAGTGTGAGAGAGGATTGTTGTGGAGGAAAGAGTACTGATGACGAAAAGGAGAATGGCGCCTTGGCGGCTAGTCAACAAGCTAACCACAGAAACTCGCACATCATCTTTCTCATAAGCTGGAGGTAAAGTTCCTCTAAAAGTCTAATTTTAGGTCAGTTTGATCGTGTAAACATCATATTTTTTTGTCTTTGTCACATGTATCTCTCTCATATATGTTTCCATACCCGTTCTGTTCTGGTATCAAGTGTATCTGTTAATGACAGATAACGCTCTTTTGTAAATAAATGTGTGACTGTGTGTGGGTAAAGTCATTTTTTTTAAAAGTGGATCATATTTCGTTGAAGCCTTGGTTTTCTCATACAGTATGGTGTAGTTGACATTTTTATTGAAAATATTTCCCTTTCTGATATTGACTGGCTATCTTCCTCTAAGACCTGGTGGCCTTTCCCCTGTGTGTGTGACAGAACGGAGATCGACGAGCGCATTACATGTACAGAACTGCATAGAACACTGGATCTATGTTGATAATCAGGGTTAATATATATTCACAGTAGGCAGATCATCAGTTTGCTCCGACGAGGGAGAGGGTCTCTGATATACAGCAGCTTTTCTTGGGAAATGTTGCACTACTGTACGTGTCACCAGTACGTTTACATACTAATGGTCCGTCCCAATGCCATACATACAGCATGATGTATTTTCATCTGCCCATTTCCCCCTTCGACCCTGCTGTTTTCTGTGAAACCCATGGCAATTTTGGAAACCTGGCAGAGGTGTTGTGGGAGTTTCAAAGAACCTTAATAAGACGTTGAAAAGAAAACTTAGGCTTTTTTTTTTAATCTGTGGTTGAGCGAGTTGGAGTGTTATTCTTGTGATGGTGAGAGTTTAAGGTGGTGTGTTTACCATAACAGGTGACACTGCCCTGTGGGTGATATACCAGGTAATCTAAGGAGGAGATGGAAAAAAATAAATAAATCTCTTCTCCCTTTTAGGGCAGCACCCTCATGGCTGCTCTACAGGTCACAGATAGGGCCTATAGGCGTACCACCAGGGCGATGTGTCACAGTATGTAGAAATTGTATTCCATATGTTTGATACATGTGAAATGACAGTTAAAATTCAGCATGTGAGGACTACATTCATTCTGGTAATGTCAAAGTGTCTTCTTGATTTTAGTGAGAAAGTGCAAATAGGAAAGGGGGATACCTAGTCAGTTGTACAACTGAATGCCATCAACTGAAATGTATGTTCCAAATACCTGTACTCAATTCTGATCTTTTCTATTTCAATAAAACTAGGATATAATGTGTAAAGGGTGTTGTATGTTGGCGAATTAATATAGTTGGAGTTGTCTGCTTGTCATTTGATAAGGTGTTCCCCTGATAAAAGCATTATGAGTAGTGTTAGAGACTTCGGGGGAGACCGAAAGAGGAAGTGTCTATCTATTCTGTGCAACCGCTGATCTAGTTGAGAATCTAATTTGGAAAACCGCTCATCGAATTCAGAATTTCCCCAGTATCATTATTTTTGCATATGTTGAATTCCTCCTGTATCTCTGTGATATGCCATGTCATGCTGGAGGAGGTTTCATCGTCAGTCCCACTCTGTCCTTTTTCATCATTTTGACTGACTCACACTTTCGCTCCGCTGTATATTATACAGATATTGAGTGCTACTTCACATAGTGTACATACTGTATGTCTGTTTAACCCCATTCACATACTGTATGTCTGTTTAACCCCGTTCACATACTGTATGTCTGTTTAACCCCATTCACATACTGTATGTCTGTTTAACCCCATTCACATACTGTATGTCTGTTTAACCCCATTCACATACTGTATGTCTGTTTAACCCCGTTCACATACTGTATGTCTGTTTAACCCCATTCACATACTGTATGTCTGTTTAACCCCATTCACATACTGTATGTCTGTTTAACCCCATTCACATACTGTATGTCTGTTTAACCCCATTCACATACTGTATGTCTGTTTAACCCCATTCACATACTGTATGTCTGTTTAACCCCATTCACATACTGTATGTCTGTTTAACCCCATTCACATACTGTATGTCTGTTTAACCCCATTCACATACTGTATGTCTGTTTAACCCCGTTCACATACTGTATGTCTGTTTAACCCCATTCACATACTGTATGTCTGTTTAACCCCATTCACATACTGTATGTCTGTTTAACCCCATTCACATACTGTATGTCTGTTTAACCCCGTTCACATACTGTATGTCTGTTTAACCCCATTCACATACTGTATGTCTGTTTAACCCCATTCACATACTGTATGTCTGTTTAACCCCATTCACATACTGTATGTCTGTTTAACCCCATTCACATTCTGTATGTCTGTTTAACCCCATTCACATACTGTATGTCTGTTTAACCCCATTCACATACTGTATGTCTGTTTAACCCCATTCACATACTGTATGTCTGTTTAACCCCATTCACATACTGTATGTCTGTTTAACCCCATTCACATACTGTATGTCTGTTTAACCCCATTCACATACTGTATGTCTGTTTAACCCCATTCACATACTGTATGTCTGTTTAACCCCATTCACATACTGTATGTCTGTTTAACCCCATTCACATACTGTATGTCTGTTTAACCCCATTCACATACTGTATGTCTGTTTAACCCCATTCACATACTGTATGTCTGTTTAACCCCATTCACATACTGTATGTCTGTTTAACCCCATTCACATACTGTATGTCTGTTTAACCCCATTCACATACTGTATGTCTGTTTAACCCCATTCACATACTGTATGTCTGTTTAACCCCATTCACATACTGTATGTCTGTTTAACCCCATTCACATACTGTATGTCTGTTTAACCCCATTCACATACTGTATGTCTGTTTAACCCCATTCACGCACTGTATGTCTGTTTAACCCCGTTCACGCACTGTATGTCTGTTTAACCCTATTCACATTCTGTATGTCTTTTAACCCCATTCACATACTGTATGTCTGTTTAACCCCATTCACATTCTGTATGTCTGTTTAACCCCATGCACATACTGTATGTCTGTTTAACCCCATTCACATACTGTGTATCTGTTTAACCCCATTCACATGCTGTATGTCTGTTTAACCCCATTCACATGCTGTGTGTCTGTTTAACCCCATTCACATACTGTGTATCTGTTTAACCCCATTCACATACTGTGTATCTGTTTAACCCCATTCACATGCTGTATGTCTGTTTAACCCCATTCACATGCTGTGTGTCTGTTTAACCCCATTCACATACTGTGTATCTGTTTAACCCCATTCACATACTGTATGTCTGTTTAACCCCATTCACATACTGTATGTCTGTTTAACCCCATTCACATACTGTATGTCTGTTTAACCCCATTCACATACTGTATGTCTGTTTAACCCCATTCACATACTGTATGTCTGTTTAACCCCATTCACATACTGTATGTCTGTTTAACCCCATTCACATACTGTATGTCTGTTTAACCCCATTCACATACTGTATGTCTGTTTAACCCCATTCACATACTGTATGTCTGTTTAACCCCATTCACATACTGTATGTCTGTTTAACCCCATTCACATACTGTATGTCTGTTTAACCCCATTCACATACTGTATGTCTGTTTAACCCCATTCACATACTGTATGTCTGTTTAACCCCATTCACATGCTGTATGTCTGTTTAACCCCATTCACATGCTGTATGTCTGTTTAACCCCATTCACATACTGTATGTCTGTTTAACCCCGTTCACGCACTGTATGTCTGTTTAACCCCGTTCACATTCTGTATGTCTTTTAACCCCATTCACATTCTGTATGTCTGTTTAACCCCATTCACATACTGTGTATCTGTTTAACCCCGTTCACATGCTGTATGTCTGTTTAACCCCGTTCACATGCTGTATGTCTGTTTAACCCCGTTCACATACTGTATGTCTGTTTAACCCCGTTCAACCACTGTATGTATGCTCTTTACATACTGAGATGAATAAACAGAAACTATCAGATCCTTACTCAAAAAAATAACACAAGACAAAATACAACGTGACTTCAGATGAACACAGTTCATAAATACATTATTTGTGTAAATATGTAGAACGTGTAATGAACACAGGATTGGGAAGTCCAAAGGCCAGTAAATATAGGAAAACCCAGTCACATATGGGGTAGTCAGTTAAAACATTTTCACAGCTATCGTCAGCGGACTAGATCCAAATTACATTCTGTTTGACTTTCAGTAGCTGCAGTTATTAGTAATAATTGACCTATAAACCTCACGATAGAAAGAGATATGGTTGTTTTCTTTGTAAATTGATCAAATGATCTCTCGGGTTGTGGTGCACGCAGTGTTGGCTCCCCTTTTCTACGCTGTAGCTACCTATAGTTGGGGTTATGTGGTCAAATGTGAGCATTTTCTGTGGAAAACTCACCAGATGAGTCTGACCAACATTGATAAATATCTCAACATTGTAACTTGTAAAACTTGTTTTCACAGAGAGCTTGTAGAATCCTTTATGATGATGACCTTTGCAATGCTGTTATAATCCACCCTGTCGCCCCATCTACCGAGTCAAAACCGTTTCCCTCCTTTTTCCTCCCACACTTGTTTCACTTCTGGTGAAATGCTTCTTGTCAGTTGAAATGGGTGAAGGGGTGTCAGAAGGGGGGTTTCCCATCTCCTGCTCAAATCTCTAAAGACCCACCAAATAGCGGCAGCCAACAGCTGTGTGCTGTTTTGAAAATAAGCTCAACAACAGTTGACAATGTCAGTGACTGCTTTAAGTGACTCCTCGGAGTTAACTAAAGTGAAGAAACATGGTAATTTATTCACAAAAGGTAACAAAAAAGGCTCCGAAAATATTTAAATAACTACAAATAGAATTATGGTTGCTGATTTCTTTTTTCAGTTAGGAAAAGGACTGTTTACTTGAAATGGCATACAAAGGGCTTGTAGACATATCGCATGACTCCCCACAATCTGCATTGCTAAACCAACTCTTCTGTGTGTCACACAGTGTCCTCCGTTTGTGGACCATGTCAACCAAATGTCACTTCCAAATCACCCAGAGAAGGAAGCATAGTGTTCACGCTGCAGTTCAGTCCTCCCTCCGGCGGGGGCAACTCTGATAAAGCCGTCAGAAGTGGAAAGGATTCAACGATGCATGTAGGCAGGTGGGAAAAGGTTACTGAGTCCTCCAAGTTCACCACCGTTTCTATGTGGAGATTGTTCGTTTTATAGCTGGAGCACGGAGATTCCATCTCACACATGTCTCCTGTGAGACTGCTGCAGTTTAGCTGCTCCTCTGTCAAACTAAACAGGGCTACAGACTGTCCACCGACACTCCCCTCACAGTGTCTTCTTGTCTGGCACCAAACACATTGTCTTGCCCCTAAACAAACACATGCCATGTGACCTGACCTGTATCTCAAAACAGGATCAGCCATAACTGTTTCGCATGAGATTTGTTGAAAACTCTGCTCTGTCTCAGTAAAATGAGAGTCCACCGAAGAGGGACTCTGGCTCCGGTAGCCATCCCCTGTGACCATTACCATCCCAGGCAAGATTCCACAGTCGTCCCCCTGTAGACTCCCAGCACACCCTAACTGGCAGCCCAGCCCCACCCCACTGTCCTCTTTCAGGCTGATGTTTATGTTATTCCTCCTATCCAGCAGGGGGGGCTCTCCAGTTCCACTCCTGCTGCTGATGGCACTCTCTGGTGCTCCCAGGCTTCCACAGCCACTGTCTTCTTGCTTTTCCGGACTCCTTTCGTTTCCATTCCCAGAAATGTGTGATTTAGTGCAATCCCCACTGCCCAGACTCGTCCTTCTGTCCTCTCCTTCTTCCTGCTCTCCCTTGCCTGCTAGAGTAGTCCTTTCGTCGGCCAACCAGACCATGACATCAGTTCTGGCGGTGCTCATGAACCAGCCTTTGTCTGTGATGATCTCCACTGGGACATCTCCCACACAGAGAGGCTGCCAGCCACTGCCTGTGGATTTCTGAGGTAAAAGAGGACAACATTAGAAAACATTAATCCATAAACAAACAACTCCTTGAATGAGGAAGTGATCAATAACGGGAAATAGAATAGGCCTTTAGATTTGATTAAGATAATCAAGAGTTAAACAGAGAGTTTATATAAAGACTTCTTAAAAGCCTGGTGCTTCCCTATCTGTGAAGTTGCAGGAAATGAATGTATATGTGTGTTGTAGAACAGAGCACCACTTGTTTCCTCTACTGAGCCATTTACTTTATTTTCGTACTCCTTATATTGTATTATTTCTTATTGTTGTTTAATTGTCGAGAAGGAACCTGCAAGTAAGAATTTCATTGGACGATGTATACCATGCGTATCCCATACATATGGACTAATTAATAAAACCTGAAACTTCTACCTCTTGTTTTGCACTTTTAGAATACAGCGTTTTTGTCCTTTCTCTGAAGTGTCCTTTCCCTGAAGTGATTGACATAGTCAGTTCTGCATTAGTGAAACTGTTCAAAGAAACATACCAGTGCAACAGGCATTTTCTCAGGGCGCCTCAGGAAGCAGCAAAGGGCCAGCATGACCAGGACCCCCATCACGCTTAGGGTGGAGAAGGACACCACAGCAAGGATATACCACTCTGGTGAGAACAGAACTTGTGTTTAGCCGAATGATTTTAGTTAATAAGACAGTAGACATTAGGTATATGACATATCGGAATATGGCCACATAGAGCTGTGTAGTCTGAGTTGTATTACCTCGCTCTGGCAGCAGGAGGCACTGTTTAGGGGAGACCTCACTGGTGAATTGTCCTCCGTTGCCTGCAACTTTGAGGCAGACACAGTACTCCTGTCCCCAATGAAGAGACGTAAACCGAAACTCCGCCTTATCCTCGTTGTCTACATCCTTCAATTGAATGACAACGGTCTGCAAGTCAATACATGAAAATGTCAGTCAATACATTAACCTGAATATGAACTTGGATGAACCACACGTTATTATTTATTTTATTACATTAGACGTACTGCTTTTAAACCACGTCTGATCAGTACCTTGTTGTCCTGCCCTCTTCCCTGTAGGTAGATAGTATAAGTCAGGCCAAATGGGAAGATCTTTTTTAGTAATGGCTTCCTGTGAACACGGACTGTTACTGAACTGGAGGTGGCCAACAGTGTACTGGAGGGATGCTGCAGTTTACCTGGGAGAACAGGGGTAGTGGAGAAAGGTAAGTAATGGACAAGCGTTTGGCATTGTGTCACTATGAACTAGAAAGAAATGAGCAAAACCTATTCAACTCGGCCACTAAAACTTAGCTGTACTTGACTTACTTTCTCTGGGGTTGAACCTCTTCCCCCGTGACCATGCGGAGATGCTGTTCTCAGTGACCAGTCGAACCCGGACCTTGTAGACCATGAAGAAGTCACCGATAAGGTAGGACAGGTCACAATATGTCAGCTGGGTCCTGTCACAGCTGGTCACGTTGGTCCAATTACTATTGACATACCTGAGGAAAGACACGTGAAAGTAGCTAGATTAATTAGAATACTTTCTTCAAAGATGAGGAGAGGGTGGTATGGAAGAATGATTGAAGAGGGTAAAGGGGATAGAGTGGGCAGGGAGGACTCTGAAATGGATGCGGTAGCTAAGTGCGGTAGCTAAGTGACATGTCGGAGAACGAAGGGATGGGTGAATTAGGCTGACATAATTAGTGTGGGGTATACCTGGCCATCTGCACCTGGTACTGAGCCAGTGGCGGGGCCCCTTCAGGGGAGTCCCAGAGCAACGTCACCTCCCCGTCCCATATGTCCACCGTCAGATTGACTGGCTTCAGTAGGTCTTTACCTGTCACAATTATAACATTCCAATGTTAAAGAATTTCTCTGCATTTTTCTGAGATTTTCAAAGTACAAATAATTCATAGGGAGCCAGAAAATCAATAAGTAAGGAGTTTTTCCTAGCCACCGTGCTTCTACATCTGCATTGCTTGCTGTTTGGGGTTTTAGGCGGGGTTTCTGTACAGCACTTTGTGACATCGGCTGATGTTAAAAAGGGCTTTATAAAAAACATTTGATTGATTGATTGAAGTAGTTGGTGGATTTCCTAAAGGGGACTACGTTTCATCAGGGGGTTTCTAAACCAGTTTCGCTACGAAATGACACAATGTTTACAGTTGACTCATGACAATATTTGCTCAAATTCCAATTATTCACTGTGAATTGTCTCTGGTTATTATTGATACATCCTCAAATTATAACTATATCATAGGAAGTCGACTGAACCACATCTTTTCTCTGTTGACTCATATTAACTAGATTCAATGTTTAACATAGACTAATCATTTAAATATCAATAACAATCAGCACTTAGTTTCTTTTTTTTATGTATACGGGCATTACATTTTTAGATCGATGTGGGTCTTGAAACGTGTTCCATTTTGATAGGAAGGGCACATACACACTGAGAAATGTACAATATGCTACCACAAACCCTTTTGAAAGCTAAGCCACTATGAACATTTCTAAGTGCTCTTTGTACTAAGTAACAATAAAAAAAACAGTCAATGACAATAAGAAATAAAGTAGAGACATTATTTTTATATATAGAATAGTCTCACAAGTCTCTCTAAATGTAAGAACATTATATTTACAGCATATGCTGTATATATAATGTTCTTACATTTAGAGAGACTATTGTGAGAACTAAACAGCAATAACCAGCCATTTTGAATAAATTATTAAGGCTTTCATTACCTGACACATAGTCCGAGGTGATCAGGAGGGCAAGAATGGAAATCCACAAGGTCCAATCCATGTCCAATATATATTCTCTGATCCTTAGATAATCAGCATCATACTGTAGATATTGTCCACACACTTCTGGCGTACAGGATAGTACAGGATAGCTCAGCTAGACTCCTCTGTTGTGATATAGGAGACTTTACTCAGTTACAGTCAATAGTTGACATGACTCTCACAGTTCCGTTTGATTTGTGTGACAGTGTGAGGAGGCTGTGTGTTTATTTCCCCATATGACCTCACACCCCTTTATCTCTCTCTCTCTCTCTCTCTCTCTCGCTCTCTCGCTCTGCTGACAACGGGCTTCCTGTTCTGACTGTAGCATAGCGCTTCCCTCTTCTCACTCTTCACCCCATACTTCACCCACATGTGTCTCTCCCTTCCTCCTCCTTTCACTTTCCATCTTTCCTCATAGACCAAGGGGGTTTACATACACTTAGGTTGGAGTCATTAAAACTAGTTTTTCAACCACTCCACAAATTTCTTGTAAACAAACTATAGTTTTGGCAAGTCAGTTAGGACATCTACTTTGTTCATGACACAAGTAAGTTTTTCCAACAATTGTTTACAGACAGAGTATTTCACTTCTAATTCAATGTATCACAATTCCAGTGGGTCAGAAGTTTACATACACTAAGTTGACTGTGCCTTTAAGCAGCTTGGAAAATTCCAGAAAATTATGTCATGGCTTTAGAAGCTTCTGATAGGCTAATTGACATCATTTCAGTCAATTGGAGGTGTACATGTGGATGTATTTCAATGCCTACCTTCAAACTCAGTGCTTCTTTGCTTGACATCATGGGAAAGTCAGAAAAATCAGCCAAGACCTCAGAAAAACAATTATAGACCTCCACAAGCCTGGTTCATCCTTGGGAGCAATTTTCAAATGCCTGAAGGTACCACGTTCATCTGTACAAACAATAGTACGCAAGTACAGTATAAACACCATGGGACCACGCAGCCGCCATACCGCTCAGGAAGGAAAGGTGTTCTGTCTCCTAGAGATTAATGTACTTTGGTGCGAAAAGTGCAAATCAATCCCAGAACAACAGCAAAGGACCTTGTGAAGATGCTGGAGGAAACAGGTACAAAAGTATCTATATCCACAGTAAACCGAGTCCTATATCGACATAACCTGAGGGTCCGCTCAGCAAAAAAGAAGCCACTGCTCCAAAACCGCCATAAAAAAGCCAGACTACGGTATGCAAATGCCCATGGAGACAAAGATCATACTTTTTGGAGAAATGTCCTTGAGTCTGATGAAACAAAAATAGAACTGTTTGGCCATAATGACCATCATTATGTTCGAAGGACAAAGGGGGAGGCTGGCAAGCCGAAGAACACCATCCCAACCGTGAAGCACGGGGGTGGCAGCATCATGTTGTGGGGGTGCTTTGCTGCAGGAGGGACTGGTCCACTTCACAAAATAGATGGCATCATGAGGAGGAGAAATTATGTGGATATATTGAAGCAACATCTCAAGACATCAGTCAGGAAGTTAAAGCTTGGTCACAAATGGGTCTTCCAAATGGACAATGACCCCAAGCATACTTCCAAAGTTGTGGCAAAATGGCTTAAGGACAACAAAGTTAGGTATTGGAGTGGCCATCACCCTGACCTCAATCCTATAGAATATTTGTGGGGAGAACTGAAAAAGCATGTGCGAGCAAGGAGGCTTAGAAACCTGACTCAGTTAAACCAGCTCTGTCAGGAGAAATGGGCCAAAATTCACTCAACTTATTGTGGAAGGCTTCCTGAAACTTTTGACCCAAGTTAAACTATTTAAAGGCAATGCTACCAAATACTAATTGAGTTTGTAATCTTCTGACCCACTGGGAATGTGATGAAAAAAATAAAAGCTGAAATAAATCATTCACTCTACTATTATTCTGACATTTCACATTCTTAAAATAAAGTGGTGACCCTAACTGACCTAAAATAGAGACTTTTTACTAGGATTAAATGTCAGGAATTGTGGAATACTGAGTTTAAATGTATTTGGCTAAGGAGTATGTAAACATCTGAATTCAACTGTAGATACTTATTGCAGAGATATTTATTTCCTCAGATTGATCTGATCAGGTGCGTGTGTTTCACTTGTCTTACTTTACCACTGTAACATAACATAGGGTTTCAAATGGAAATATACATATTTGCAGTATGTCTCAATGTTTAACTCCTGTGAAATATGTGAAATTGTTTTAGCAAGTGTTAGTCATGAACAATGCACACCCAGTTTCTTTCTCAATCACTAGAATAATTCATTTAGAAAGGAGCTCTGAAATATATCTGTCTGTTCCATGACTGTCCATCTCAATACTGCAGAAGTACGCAGAAGGATCGCTGTGATTCAAAAGGAGAGTCTACATCAACTGGCACTCGTCATAGATATCCACAGGACACAATATCAATTCGAGGTTGTGGAATAAATGAAATAAAATGTTTCCTATATTAGGGAAGCAGTGTGTCCATTATGCATAAAATGGGTCTCATCAAGCCTGTTTGGGTAGTCATGCCCTCTCTGGCCCTTAATCTCAGGACAAAGAACATGACCACAGCTCTGTGCATTTCCATTCAAGGCAATTTGAGAGTTGCTACTTGGGATGATGACGCTCTCTCTAAGTCCACATAGTTGGGCCCGAATGCATTAAAACTGTACCTGATGCATTTGAACAAGTACAAATCAGCCTGGGTTTGATCTAACCCACCTGATCTAACCCACCTACCGCTCTTTGAGCGGTCTCCCCTCAAGGGGCCCAAACTGTCCCTAGATCTATCCACTCCGCACCCCAACAGCACTGCTGCATGCAGAGTCATACACCAAAATGCTTATAAGAGTTAGTTTCACACCATTGTGCTTTTACTTCCTTTCAGGGGGGTTTAGTTTCTACATGCTAACCTTTATCACTTCTGTTTTCTAGTCATGTTTTTGATTCTGAGAAAACAGTTTCTCTATTCTGTACATTATGAGAAAACACAGACCGTAAATCCTCTCTCTGACAATATCCTGTGTGATCTCGATCTCCGTAGCCGATGTGAGTAAAACATGCAAGGCCGCATGGCCAGACGAAATACCAGTACACATACTCAGAGCAAGTGCTGACCAGCTGGTGGGTGTCTTGACTGACATTTTCAACCTATCCCTGACCCAGTCTGTAATGCAAACTTGTTTCAAGCAGACCACCATAGTCCCCGTACGCAAGAACGCCAAGGTAACCTGCCTAAATGACTATCACCCCGTAGCACTGACATCTATAGCCATGAAATACTTTCAAAAGGTTGGTCATGGCTCACATCATGACTCACCTTCATTCCAGGCACCCTGGACCTAGGGCAGGGCAATATGGCCAAAATATTATATCACTGTATTTAAAAAAGAATTGACGGTATTTGATGGTATTTGACGGTATTTGATGCTATTTGATGGTATTTTTAGTTTTTGAATAATAAATGTTGTACATTTGCTTTATGACTAGTGAGTGATCCTAGGGTGGCAACACATACAATCTGAGTGATTTCAATGAGTCTTTCTCAATTCTGATGGTTTTATACTGTTCAATTCAACTTCAACAAAAACCAATTTCAGCACTTTTAGAATTTCTACATTTCCTGCACTCAATTGCAGTGGTGGAAAAAATACCCAATTGTCATTTTGAGTAAAAGTAAAGATACGTTAATAGAGAATGACTCAAGTAAAAGTTCAAGTCACCCAAAAGTAAACGTAATTGATAAAATGTACTTCAGCATCAAAAGTAAAAGTAAAAGTATAAATCATTTCAAATTCCTTAGCAAACCAGATGGCACCATTTTTTTTAATTTTTATTTTATTTATTACAGATAGCCAGGGGCACACTCCAACACTCAGACATAATTTACAAACAAAGCATTTGTGTTTAGTGAGTCCTCCAGATCAGAGATAGAAGATGACCAGGGATGATCTCTTGACAAGTGCGTGAATGGGACCATTTTCCTGTCCTGCTAAGTATTCCAAATGTAATGAGTAATTTTAGGTGCCAAGGGAAAATGTATGGGGTAAAAAGTACAGTATTTTCTTTAGGAATGTAGTGAAGTAAAAGTTATCAAAAATAAAAATAACAAAGTACAGATACCAAAAAAAAATGACTTAAGTAGTACTTGAAAGTATTTTTACTTAAGCACTTCACACCAATGCTCAAATGAGAATTTTCACACTGCCTCATAGGCCTGCACGATATGGGCAAATAATCTAGGACTTATTTTTAACCAAATGTTGCAATTGCGATTTGACTTGCGAATTAGAGCAAAACTGTCGGAATCGTGGAAGAATAATGACTATTCTAATTTTATAGTTAGAATAGAGTGGGTACTTTGAATACAGTGTTGTTTGAGATGACAATTAATTAAAATGCCAAGGAGGAGTTATTGTGACAGGGTAGTAATGATGGGCATTCCGGCTCTTTTCAGTGAGCTGGCTCGTTTGGCTTAGCTCACCAAAAAGAGCCGGCTCTTTCGGTTCCCAAACGGCTCTCTAAAAAAAAATATGTTTTGTATTTTTTCCAGTCAAACAGTTTGCGAGAGTTTGTTATGAAAAAGAATGCTATTAAACATTTACATTTAAAGTATAACGTTTGAATGTATATACAGTGCCTTGCGAAAGTATTCGGCCCCCTTGAACTTTGCGACCTTTTGCCACATTTCAGGCTTCAAACATAAAGATATAAAACTGTATTTTTTTGTGAAGAATCAACAACAAGTGGGACACAATCATGAAGTGGAACGACATTGGATATTTCAAACTTTTTTAACAAATCAAAAACTGAAAAATTGGGCGTGCAAAATTATTTAGAATACACAATAACGTTACTCAAATTGACTGGCCATCTCGACGAAAAATATGATTTGACATTTGTTAGTTTAGATTTGTTTGTTTATTATCATATATTTTTATTTGTAAAAGTAATATAAACACAACACATTTTATATGATCACATTTTTAAACACAACACATTGAATTATTGAACAATTACATTTTCTTTTCTTTAGTAACCCTACACATTCGGAACAATTATAGTTTTAAGCAGTGTATTGGTAGTTAGTTAACATGCTACCTAACTGATCAACAATTATAGGTACAGGCTAATAACAAGGTATGTATGCTATCTTATTGAACTAGCAACTTAACTCAAATAATGATGTATGCGCTAGGCATCTCTCTCCAGGTTGTTGTGCTGCTTGGCTGGCTAGCTGCTCAATGGTTTACTCCAGATTTTGCCACTGTTCTCGCACACACTGCAGTACACACTGCCACCATCAGCTGTGTGTCTCCGCCAGTTCCAGAAAGTCCACTCCTTGCATACGTACTGTAAATATGATGAATCATAGATTGGCAAGGAAATCCTCTTCATCTTCAATGTCCAACTGCAATGTCACGGAGCTGGAACCAGCAGTAGAGAATGGAGTGGCCTTAATGCAACCGCTGTGTCAGGTTTTTAAAAAAAAACTTTATGGAAAAAGCATAATCTGAGTACGGCGCTCACAGCCCAATCCAGCCAAAGAAATATCTGCCGTGTTGGATTCAGCAGAAGTTAGAAATAACATTATAAATATTCACCTACCTTTGATGATCTTCATCAGAATGCACTCCCAGGAATCCCAGTTCGACAATAAATTACTGATTTGTTCCATAAAGTTCCATAAAGTCCATAATTTATGTCCAAATAGCCACTTGTTGTTAGCATGTTCAGCCAAGTAATCCATCTTCATAAGGCGTGAGCACTACGTCCAGACAAAAACTTGAAAGGTTCCGTTACAGGTCGTAAAAACAAGTCAAACGATGTATGAAATCAATCTTTAGGATGTTTTTAACATAAATCATCAATAAGGTTCCAACCGGAGAATTCCATTGTCTGAAGAAAAGCACTGGAACGAGAGCTAACTCTGTCTGGACCGCGCGTCACCAGCCTGAGACACTCTGCCAGACCCATGACTCATTCAGCTCCCATTCCCCCCTCCTTTATAGCAGAAGCCTGAAACAGGTTTCTAAAGACAGTTGACTAGTGGAAGCCTTAGGAAGTGCAACTTGACCCCATAGGCACTGTGTATTCGGTAGGCCAAGCTTTGAAAAACTACAAACCTCAGATTTCCCACTTCCTGGTTGGATTTTTCTCAGGTTTTCGCCTGCCATGCGAGTTCTGTTATACTCGCAGACATCATTCAAACAGTTTTAGAAACTTCAGAGTGTTTTCTATCCAATACTAATAATAATATGCATATATTAGCATCTGGGACAGAGTAGGAGGCAGTTCACTCTGGGCACGCTATTCATCCAAAAGTGAAAATGCTGCCCCCTATCCCAAAAAGGTGTATGCTGCTGTGGTGCCAAACTGCTGTAGAACTTCACTTGGTAGTTTATAATGGTAATAGGTATCACCAGCCAACTTCAGTCCATACCGAACCAGGAGTATGGAGTGGAGAGTGTGCAGTGACATTCTATTTCTTAACTTTGACTTGACCACACTCATTTGGCTGAACAGCCGTTCAACCTCTGCATTTGAGTGTGGCAAGGAGAGGGCAGCGAGTGCAGCTTTGCACAGTTCTTCAAATGGATTTGACCCGGAAGATTCCGTCTAGTCACTGACTTCACTCCAAAACTCAACTGTATTTTCAGTTGAGTCCCACCTAAACAGATGGATGTTTCTCCATTGGGAAACAATTGTATCAATTGTTTGGGGCTGGTATCCCAGTAGCCTTTATTGTGCTTTAGCGTTTCCTTAACACTGAACAAGGCCATGTTTCGCAAGGCTTCACAATTGTATGGGAGCCTTGCTTGCAGCTCCTTGCTTAAAGCAACAATGTAGTTGATGCACTGTCTCCGAATGACCTTTTTGTCCTCTGGCGCAAGACTGAGTTGGTACACCGTGCTCTCGAAAAGGTACCGAAGGTAGGTGATGGACTGAGATGTCCATCAAGGGCATCCTTCAGGGCATCAATTTTTGCCATAGGGTTGACTACTCTGCTGCAAATTGATGTTAAGAGGTGTACCAGATTGTCCAAAAGCTTGACAGGATCTGTTTGCTCTCCCTCAAATGACTTCACTGCAACTTGTACGTCGGACAGGATTGATTTAAAAAATGTCAGGTAGACATAGTTGGTCATGTCCATGTCCATGGCGTGGAGCACATCCACAATGTAGCAATGCTCACTGGCCTTGGTCAACTCAAAGTGGAGTTCAGTTCTTCCCACTGGCTCAATATACGAGTTACCGCAGGCAACAATCGATAGCCAACGTGTGGCACACACTTTGGTGATCTGCAGGGGTTTCTGGACACAATTAATGGTGGCATACACTGCTTTGTACGCCTCGCGCCATTTTGGGGAAATGGAAAACCAGTTGTGGGTTTCCCTGATTAAGTACACAACACTCCTAGGGATGGTTTCTTTGGATGCTGCACAGACAGCCAATTGTAAAGACTGGCACACACAGCGGATGAGTACCAAATTGGGCAATGCACATTCTTCCTTTAAAATCATGTGCACCCCGTTGTGCACCCCAGTTATCACGGACGCATTATCGATGCCAATACCCTAAAGATTCTCTTGTTTTAAGTTTACACTTCTCAAGAAACTCAACTACCGCCTTTGCTATTGATCTGGCATCGCCCCTCTCCAATTCAACCAGCCCGAGAAATGTGGACACAACAGTTATTTTTTTAGCACTGAAATACCAAATCACCACACCCAGGTATTTCGAGACACTGACATCAGTGGACTCATCCAAAAAGAGACTGAACTTCTCATCCCCCACATCTGATGTTACCCTTTTGAGAAAATAAGGAGCCAGTACTCCCCTAATAATTTCTGTGCACTTGGTACTGTGCATTTGGAAGTTTGTTGCTGCCACAGAATCTGAAAGGGCAGCTTTGCAAGCCATACCTAAATGGTCGCATGCTAGCAAAGAAACAATGCTCTACAGTGGCCATTGCCATAGTAGCTTCTGTGCTTTTGCAGTTATCCATTTTTTAACCAACTGTGGTAATGTAGACTGCCTTGTACGGTTTTGATTTATTTATATGCTTTGCTGTAGAACAATGTTTTTTTGATGTCAGTACGCACAGTATGCCCGACAATCATCCCCAATTACTGGCTTCAGCCACCCTTTAAATTCAGGTACAGACTCCCACTCCTTTCTGTACTTCTGGCTGTACAATTTTGATTGAGACATGTTGATTGATGTTGTAAGTTCTGTTCAAGATCAAATGCATACTACTGCTGCTGCAGTCAGCCAACAACGATTTTCAATTTGCTGAAATTGCTACTGGCCTGCTGCTGCCTGTGCACGAGCGGAGCGCCTGCTACGTCACTTGCAATGCACTTTTGCAGCTAGGCACGTGTGTTGTGACTGAGTGTGTGACAGAGAAAATCGTTTTTGTGTCATTTAGAGGGAAAATGCGTGCATTTTAGCGTTTGAGTCACTTTTCAAAAGTTGCTAAAAGTTCCAAATACATTTTTAAAAGTAGATCAATTTGTTGCTAGGTGCTGTTCGAAAAAAAGTTGCCAGGGTACTCTGAAAAGTTGCTAAATCTAGCAACACAATTGCTAAATTGGCATCACTGCTCGGCTGCTAAGTGTGTGACTGTGAGTGAGTTGGCTCGGCCCTCCCTCACGCATCTTTGGTTCATTGGTTGACACTGCGTGTCTGATAGACAGGAACAACAGTTGAGGCTGTTAGTCTGAGCAGACAGTCAGAACGAATGTGTGTGGATTGAGCCTTTAGGCATATACTATTTTATTAATTTTTTCGTTATTTGAATTGGTTAATTCTATTTATTTACATATTTTGATTATTTTTTTATATTTTTTATAAATAGATTCGGCTCTTCTGATATGCGAGCCTGCTCCTACTCGTTCGCGAACAACCCATCACTACGGGGTAGGAACTAAAGTGTTGTGAAGTGTTTCCTTTGGGACCATATAAGCGGTGGCTACATTGCAAGGTTCTCTCTTAGCTACTTAATGTAGCTCAAATATTCTTGCTTTGCATACTCCTCGTTGATTTAGAAGATACTGTTTGTTGCACATACAACATGCTGATTTAGGTTTACACCATCACTGGTTATGATCAGGCTGTATTAGCTTGCTACGATTGCTCTTACTCAGTACATGTATTAGCATTCGCGGCTAACAATTAGCGTCTCACAAGATTTAGGGCAACTTGATAAGAAAATAAACTGTTTGCTGATGTAAGAAACACAAACTAATAGTGTAATTATAGAACGCTAGTGGATTTATATTAAGAAGCAAATTGGAAACAGCATTGTTGTCATCAACATTGTTGCATGTGCTGCATTGACCATGCAGACTGAAAGCAAGTGTCTCGTGATTGAGGAACATTAAATGCGCTCCTTGAGTGACGGGGGTGGTGACAAGGTCTGTGGAAAGTTTCACCGAGAGAAAGAGCGGAGAGAGATGACTCCAGTAGAGAAGTAAACTATAAAAATTGACATTGCACATGCCTTATCACATTTAACAAACCAAACATTCAAATACTTGCTTAGAAGGTAAAGTAAAAACCCAAATCGGTCCCTGCTTCAATACCAGTATATCATAAAATATGGTATCCCGCCCAGCCCTACCTGGACCCACTCCGATATGCATAACGCCACAACAGATATTCAGATGATGCCATCTCTATTGCAATCTCCCACCTGAACAATGTAAAACCAAGTAAGTAGACTGTTCATTGCTACAACCCAGCACTCAACACCATAGTCCCCTCCACGCTCGTCACCAACCTCAAGACCCTGGAACTGAACTCTTCACTCTGCACCTAGATCCTGGCTAAGATTTGGCATGGGCCCTCAGATCCTCAAAGTTCTAAAACGGAACCATTGAGAGCAGCTTGACTGGCTGCATCACTGCTTGGTGTGGCAACTGATCGACATCTGATTGCAAGGTGCAACAGAAGGTAGTGTGCAGTGGTGTAAAGTACTTAAGTAAAAATACTTTTAAGTACTACTTAAGTTGTTTTTTGGGGGTATCTGTACTTTACTTTACTATTTATATTTTTGACAACTTTTACTTATACTCCACTACATTCCTAAAGAAAAGAATGTGCTTTTTACTCCTTACATTTTCTCTGACACCCAAAAGTACTCGTTACATTTTGAATGCTTAGCAAGACATTCACGCACTTGTCAAGAAAACATGCCTGGTCACCCCTACTGCCTCTGATCTGGCAGACTCACTAAACACACATTTGGTTGTAAATTATGTCTGAGTGTTGAACTGTGCCCCTGGCTATCCATACATTTAAAAAAATATATATATATATTGTCCTCTGTTTTGCTTAATGTAACAAATGTTTAATTATTTATACATTTACTTTTGATACATTTACATTTACAACCAAAAACGTTTAGAATTTTACTCAAGTAGTATTTTACTGGGTGACTTTTACTTGAGCAATTTTCTTTTAAGGTATTTTTACTTAAGTATGACAATTGGGTACTTTTTCCACCACTGGTTGTGTGTACTGTGCATGCACTACATCATTGGGGCCGAGCTCCCTGCCATCCAGGACCTCTATACCAGGCGGTGTAAGAGGAAGGCCCCAAAAATTGTCAAACTCCAGCCACCCAAGACATAGACTGTTCTTTCTGCTACTGCAAGGCAAAGCGGTACCAGTGCAGTTTTGTTTTGATATATTCACTATTATTCTCCAATGTAAAAAAAAAAACTATTAAAAAATAAAGAACAACCCTGGAATGTGTAGGTGTGTCCTACTTTCGACTGGTACTGTACATAAGGTATTTCTGTTTGCTAAAATTTCAACAAACCTGTTTTTGCTTTGTCATTATGGGCTATTGTGTGTAAATTGCTGAGGAATTTTACTTTATTTAATCCGTTTTAGAATTAGGCTGTAACGTAACAAAATATTGAAAAAGTCAAGGGGTCTGAATACTTTCCCCAGGCACTGTAAATCTCCATCAAATTCAAGCTTCTGGGAAAAACCCGCATTGGTCATGTAATGGACGAAGGGCTGCTTATTCAAACTGCGCAGCACAACGAGAAGGTACGAAGAAACAGGTATGTTATCAAGCGGTTTATCGACACCACTAAGTGCACTTATGGGCATATAGGAGTTGGCTATTAAAGTACACGACGAGAGGGAAAGTTCTGCCTACAAGGGCAACTACAAGGAGCTTGCAGCGGTAATTGCACGTTAAGATGCTTTACTTGCTGCACATATGGAACTTTCGACTTTGGTTTATGGGATGTCGAAATCAATTCAGAATGATTTGATAACTTCCATCGCATCATCCGATTAAAGAGGTTGACGGAGCGCATTTTTTCGGGCGCTCACGTAGGCTTTCCACTTTCCTTCTGAATTTATTTCGCAAACGTGATAACACATCACACCGGACAGACACAAGCAAAAACTCATTACTAAAATGTTGCAGCAGCCTAGGCCACACCTAAACATCGGATATCTGACTTGCTGAATGAAAACGAGACAATTTTTCATTCTGATCAACTGTAGGCTACTAATAATAGCAGCTGCATACAGCCTATGTGCAACAAATTGGTAACGTTATGTATTTATAGTCCATTTGTGTGTCAGGAGAATATGTGAATGTGATCAAATGTTGTGTATATTAAAACTTGGGCTGACTAGGCGTTTAATATCCAACATGATTAACTGGAATGAATCAGTCAACAAAATAGTGAAGACAGTACATTTGTTATTAGGCCTACAGTTGCATAGGCCTGTGTGATGCAAACATGCATAAAAGCAAGCTCAGCCCAGGGAGTTCTATCTTCTATCAGTTGTTGTCTCTGTCTGGGTAGAGGAAACCCCCCTGTTAGTCTAGTCTAAATATAATTCATATGAACAAGTATAAAGTTGCTGCAGTTTGACAGCATTTTCACACCTCTAGGTCAGCAGTTTTTTTTTCAGGGTTAAAAAACAACAACATTTGACCTGATTAGGAAAAACTGGTCCCATCATAGCCTGTATAAAACCTTTTTACAACTGATTAATCACTGTCATACCTCGTAGGGTCCAGAGTTTTCCTGGTTAGGTTAACATATAAGGAAAAACTCCAGGCCCTAGGAGGTTTAAATTGCCCCACCACTCTGGGAGCTATGGTGCCACCAGTCTGCTTGCAGTTGTCAGTTATCATCAGCTATGTGGATGATCAGGGCTTTATTCAGGAACGTTTCTTGAGCTACTTTGATGTGTCAAGTGGGAGAGATGCGCAGTCTGTGTTTGACCTTGGTGAATTCTGAGATGTCTGAGTTTAACTTCATGGAGAAACTTGTTGTCCTAACCTACGATGGCGCAGTTGTAATGGAATGTCTCTGCTGTTTGTATTTACAGCTAAGTCCCCTCCTGTTCCCTGATTACGAGGTGACGTCCACTCCACTACCATTGTTATCTCTCTCCTGACATGAACTGAAGCCACGTCTCATGTGCCCTCTCATCCACTGGCACATTGAATGTTTCCCCTCCAAGCACTGTGAGCACCCCAATCAATTTTCTCTCACTAATGTATGTAGAGTCAATCACGTACACAAACACATTATTACACTGTGTAGTGTATTGTGTTATTGTTTTTTTGTCTTCCCAGGACCCGTAAGTAAGCATTTTACTGTTAGCCTACACCGGATGTTTACAAAGCATGTGACAAATAAAATGTCATTTAATTGGATTATTTTAACTACTGTCTCTCGCTTTTGTCTCCTGTCCACTTCCTTTTTCTAGTAATTCAACTATTCAGTACTATTTCTCTTTCGATCTATGTCTCTGTTGGTTTCTCTTCTGAAAATGGACACCACCACACAAATGCAGCTGAGTTGAGTTGAGACAATCGTGGTTTGGTGGTCCATAACGATGACATCTAGTTGAGAGCAGTAGATAGCGCATGGTACATCGAATCCGGTGTCTATCTCCCCCTGCTGGTGGTAAGTGGTTAATGCAACTTAATTGTCAAGCTGAGGTGTCACCTTCCCAATCTTTTGATATGCTTTTTAAGATGCACTCTCCTGGAAGCATGTACAAATCCTGATACATCTATGTCTGGTGAACAGATAGCATAAATTAACATATTTTCACCTTTTATGATGATTACATTAGCCAACCGTTACCCACCCTCAAGGTCTGTGTTCATTGCTTTGAGTTAACATATGTACCATTACATTGCCTCTGTAAATGCTGATTTCAGTTTTTAAAGTCTGCGTCATATTCTGCTGAAGGCGGCATCTTTTGTTATGGTAAACTTGACCATAGATGATTGTCGGTAGCTCCTTCCTTTTTGTTAATTTTCCTAGTGTCCAAAGTTTGGGAGGAAGCAGTGATGAAAAAAGTACCCAATTTTCATACTTGAGTAAAAGTAAAGATCCCTTAATAGAAAATGACTCAAGCGAAAGTAAAAGTCTCCCAGTAAAATTTCACTTGAGTAAAAGTCTTAAACTATTTAGTTTAAAATATACTTGTATCAAAAGTAAATGTAATTGCTCAAATATACTTAAGTATCAAAAGTAAAAGTATAAATCATTTCAAATTCCTTATATTAAGCAAACCAGATGGCACCATTTTCCATTTTTTTTTTATTTACAGATTTACAAATGTACAAATCTACAGCCAGGGGCACACTCCAACATTCAGACATCATTTACAAACAAAGAATGTGTGTTTAGTGAGTCCACCAGATCAGAGGCAGTAGGGATGACCATGGTGTTCTGTTGATAAGTGCATTAATTGGACCATTTTCCTGTCCTGCTAGGCATTCAAAATTCAAAAGAGTACTTTTGTATGGAGTAAAAAGTACAATATTTTCTAAAGGAATGTAGTGAAGTAAAAGTACAAGTTGTCAAAAATATAGATAGTAAATTACAGAAACCCCAAAAAACAACTTATGTCGTACTTTAAAGTGTTTTTACTTAAGTACTTTACACCACTGGGAGGAAGAAGCGTTTGAGCTAATGAAAATAAGAAACATTCTATTGAGGCTTTCAATAATAAAACTAAGATCATTTGACTTTAAAATGCGTGCGTGCACGTACGTGTGTGAGCGCGTGTGTGTGTGATTACGGATGCTTGTCTGCATGCATGTGCTTTCTCTAGTAGAAGGAATGCAGTCTAGGCTCCTTTTTGTACACCGTGACATCACAAATGAAATATGTTCTACCTTTACCCAAGGATGCAAACAAAAACAGTTACACAAGGTGGTGGGTGGGACACACACACACACACACACACACACACCTTACATATTAAACACATTCTTCCCATAAGGAAGCTCTTGTTTTTATGACAAAGCACTTTCTATAAATACTGTGGGCTCTCAAAGGCATATTGAGTAAGATATCGAAAGTTCGTCAACTGTGTTGACACGGCGCCATTCTATTTGTTTCCCTAAGGACGGTTCATTTCACTAACATTTATTTGAGTTTGAAAATTATTTAAACTCAATATAATGTCTACATATTGGTACTGGATTAACTGCTATGTATTTGGAACGACTCTACATCACACGAGTGATATACAGGCAGACAGACTTTTTCAACCGGAGGTCCTGCGAAAAAGATCTGCCACATAAATAAAAATGTGTCTGTCTGAGAGGACGCCATTTTGGTCCCTGGCTCTGATTGCCCAGCTGGTGTCACCTGAGCCGGAATGGAGCAGGCCACACGGTGTGAATCAATCTTTGTCTCTCCTTGGCTACCTTGAAACCGGTCTGGCGGGTGGGAAAGTAGCGCACTGGGACACACCAATTTCAGTGAAGAGGAGATGAGAGAGGGAGGGGTTGGATGGGGGGGAGGGGGCAGTCCCACCTGTGTGGCCTGGGTGGAGGGGTTCAGGGACAGACAGCGAGAGGAAAGAAGGAGTGTCAAATGTGGCGTCAGCATGCTCTGATCACTGTTCTGGGACTGTTTGAGTGGCCCTGTGAAAAGCCTCTCCTACCAGGTCTCACCTCCACTCTCCTCACTGCTCCCCCAGCGTCCGATGGCAAAGCATGACCCTGTAAGTTCTTCCTTTATCCTCTCCTCCTTGTTCTCTGCTTCTCTACCTGTTTCCCCTGGGCTGACTTCTGTCACCAGCTTCCAAAGCAAGACACTTGTCTTTCTCACACACTGACCATGCTGTACTCGTGCTCTCACTTTCCCTCTGTCGGGGTGGGTCATTTGACTAGAAGTACTTTTTGCCACGTCATGGACAGATTGCAGGATATGTGAACCAGTTTGTGTTGATATGTTTACCAGGAGACCGAGGCACAGGGTCAAGCTGGTGTGTAGCTGGAGCCCCGTATGATCTCATTGCGGTGGCCTCTGTCTCCGGTCTCTATACCGTGTTGCTTCGCATGGAGTGTTGAAATTATGTTGAATACTCCCATGCGGAAAATATTGTGTTGAAAAGCCGGGGTTCTTCATCGAAATGGATAGTGGTTTTATGTCTCAAACCAGTCTTATTCACCCAGTTTGTGGTACCAAAATACGGGGGCAGATTGTGAACTAAGGCTTTTGGTGGAAATGAGGCCAATAGGGCCACTCTACCCTGCTACTGTTGTGTTCCGTCTGTGACAGAGAGGATTTATCTGTCTCGATTAATGAATCAACAATCAATGTGGGCTACCTACACATCTGCTATTGAGCTCAAAGGTACTCTTTGGAATTGAAGTTCAAAGTTACAGTATTTAACAACTTCATTGTTTAGAAGTACGGTCTTCCCTTTGAAATGTAACTAAAACCTGGAACAATGTCTATTGACCTATGTCGATTCAGTTGGGAATTCAGGCAAGCCGGCTCTTCCACCAACTGAATATCCACTTGGGGCAGCATTCTGGTTCGTTTGTGTTGGAGTCTGGTGCCTATGGTCATGAAACTTGAGCTGTTTACCAAAGAGAAAGTTGAGGTTATAAACTGGTATCATTACTGACTGAGCCCTGGAGTCTTCTCTCTGTCACCGAGACAGACAACAGTAAGTCCCATCTTTGTTTTTGTGTTGTGCTCTTCATCCTCAACCAGACAGACACTTCAATATGATCCACGTCTGCTGTAGACCTATAGGCTCTAATGATCCTTGTGATCATTCACTACAGCCTAGGCCCTCTGAAATCAAAACTCCACCTAAGAATCTTGCAATGTTGTGTAAATCTCCACCAATCCATAGCACATCCACTGTAGGTGTAGAGCAGAGCACACTGCTCATCTGTTGTGGTGTTGGGTACTAACTTCTTGAACTCGAAATGGGGAAATAGCCTTATTCATGTGACCATGGAAGAACTGAGGGTATGGAAATCTACTGGGTGAGAAAGGGGAGTGCAGGAAGAACATGTTATTGTTGCGTCTCAGGTGTCCTAAGGGGAGGAGAAGGGCCACAGTCTGGTTGCAGTCAACAGATAAGGCAGGACGGCCGTGATTTGGGGAGGAGTGAGGAATTTAGGCAGAGGTCAGGTCAGATGAAGTGAGAGAACAGGAATCACTAAAGTCCTGTCTAGCAACAGAGATGTATTGGCTGTCCAGATGTGCGAGGAGGAGACTCCGTATGGGACGAAGGTATAAATATGTGCTCGTGTAAACATGTCTTTGTCTTCGCAGCTGTTTGACCCGGTGGGTGAATACACTTGGTTTGAGCTTTATCTAGTTGTTTAGTTTTTATTCTGTTTATTTAGAACCTAACGGTGGGAATCAGTGTGGGGGGTAATTTGTGTGTGTGCCTGAATGTTGTACAGGAAGCCGATTCTTTCCATGTCGGTCATTGCAACATAAATATTGCCATGTGCAGATCAGCCAAAGTCCCAACATCAGAACGAGTTCGGGAAGTTAAAAGCAATGTCATCCCTACAAGGAAACAACATGACTGGAATTCACCCCCCCCCCCCCCCCCCCACACACACACACACACACACACACACAGTGTAAAGTGAAAAGGTGTCCGTTTAGCGGCAAGGAAAAGAGAAAAGAGAGACAGAACTCAAAGGCAATATTGAACCCTGGCTGTCTGTCCAGCCCCAGGGGGGGGGGGGGGGGGGAGCACACTATCACACTGACTGACCTGCACCTGTGTTTGAAGTGGGTCACAAATCACCTGCGTGTGTGATACAACCTGGCAGCAGCCAGCCAGGGATAGGGACAGGGACAGGGGGTCGACCACAACTTCCTTTTGGAATTTGCTGTTCTGTTGTCTCCATGGCAGCCACCTTTCTTCTCGGTGGCAACAACAGAGACTCCTGGGAGGGGGACAATGTGAGCTTGTCCTTGGCAACGTTGATTAGCTCTATTGTCTGAGATGCTTGATAGCGCTATGGGGAGCAGATGAATATAAAGCAGAAATGAGAGCACGATAAAGAGTGGAGGAAATGAATAAGGGGCCAATTGGGAAGCTCGGCACATTGTTGCCTAGAGACATGGCACCTTCCATTGTGCTCGAGTTGGTTATTCAGGTGTTGGGATCTCAAACTTGCTCCATGAGGATGATATGATTATGGCCGACAATGAGTGATATCTAACCTGTACATACTAGAATGTGGTTGTTTTTCACCTGCCGTCAACCATCTGTAAGCCCTGTTCGCAATCAGCATGTGTCCTCTAGGCAGCACTCCATACCCTGTTTATGGATGAATCGGGGTTCCTGCATGGAAGTTGTTTTACTGGGGATTATTAAAGGCTCAATGCAGCCGCAAATTTTTTTTTTATCTCAATATCAAATCATTTCTGGCAAACAAATCAGTGCCTTTCTGTAATAGTTTTCCATTCAATTAGTAAAAAAGAAACAAAAAAACTTTCTCAAAAAATCATTTTGCTAAGATTGTCTAGGAGTGAACTGAGTGGAGCGGAGAAAACTGAAAACTAGCTGTTATTGGCAGAATGGTTTTGAACTCTGTTATTGGTCTGTTAAATGTCCAATCTACATTTTTATCTCAATATCAACTCATTTCTGGCTAATAATTAAGTACCTTACTGTGATTGTTCTCAATTAAAATAGCTTTTTAGCAAAGAGCAATTTCTCAAGCAAGAATTTTCCTAAGCTGTTATTGGTAGAGAGGTTTGTTAACCCTCTTTCTTATTGGTCTATTAACTAATTTACCACCTAGTGATGTCACCAGGCAGCCCAAAACACCACCCCAACAAAACAATGACATTCCAGACTCTCTTTTCCAACAGCTCTTACAATTAAAAGGGCATTATCATATTTTGTACAATTTCAAAGTATTATTATATAAAACACAGGAAAATCACGGTTTTGACTGTGCTGGGCCTTAAACCGATACCGTCTAGCGACGTCATTTTGAAGGTCCTGTGTAGATTGTATTATCAACCAGGAACTATCAGGAAATAAAACTGATCACCTTTTTTATTTTTTACACTTTTACAGTGTTAAATATATACAATATGATACAAAACACTGGGACTTTAAGTCGCCAGATGAGCTTTTTGATGCGTATATTTTTTTTGAATGACCGACTGCTTAACCTTTTGCCTTTTCCTCTGCGTTCTCCCCTGCAGAACGAGCTCCCTCCTCCATACTACTCTGTTGAGGTGCACACCCTCCCGCCCCTCCAGTCCTATGAAGAGGCAGTCTATGGAGCGGGTCCAAGGCCCACTCCTCCCAACCAGCTATACTACATCCCCCAGCACCCCCCACCAGTGGTTGCGCAACACATCTGCCAGCCCAGTATATGTGAGTCGTACTCTCTATCTAGTGCCTGACTATCCCAGTTCTGTCCCAGTCTAGTTCCCTCCATTCCTTATTTGCTTTCAGGGGACGACAATGTGTGTAAAATGATACAAGTTTCAACAGAAGTGGTAGCAATACAAAAAACATCCTTGAGAAAGAAATAGGATTTTAACTCCCGAGTTATGTGTTCTGCATTATGTGGTGTCTATACACTGAGTGCACAGAACATTAGGAGCACCTGCTCTGTCCGTGACATAGACTGACCAGGTGAGTCCAGGTGAAAGCTGTGACATCTGATTTGATTTCACTCGTTAAATCCACTTCAAATCAGTGTAGATGAAGGGGGGGAGACCGGTTAAAGAAGGATTTTTAAGCCTTGAGACAATTGAGACACAGATTGTGTATGTGTGCCATTCGGAGGGTGAATGGGCAAGACAGTAGGTGCCAGGCACACTGGGTTAAGTGTGTAAAGAAACTGCAATCCTGCTGGATTTTTTTCCACGCTCAACAGTTTCCCGTGGGTTTCAAGAATGGTCCACCACCCAAAGGACATCCAGCCAACCTGACATAACTATGGGAAGCATCGGAGTCAACATTGGCCAGTATCTCTGTGGAGCGCTTTCGACACCATGTAGAGTCCATGACCCAATGTTGAAGGCAAACGGGAGTGCGACTCAATATTAGGAAGGTGTTCTTAATTTTCTTGCACACTCAGTGTACGCTTTTGTATATGGTCTCCTGGGGAAGATACATCTGTTTTGACGTGTACGTTGTGTGTCGTTCCAGCTCTTCCTGACAACAAGAGGAAACACAAATGCTGCCAGCATAGTGCCAAGTGCTTTGGTGGCTCAGGAGGCACCGTTCTGCTGCTCCTCCTGGCCATTGCCATCTGGCTCGGAGGTAAGGCCAGGGCTGTCGTCATATTTACTCACGTTGTTGTTGCTCGTGTATATGTGTGCCTGTTTACTCATTCATTTGGAAGCTACTCTCTGATTCAGGAGGGGCCGGGTTAAATGCGGGAGACACATTTCGGTTGAATGCAATTCAGTTGTGCAACTGACTAGGTATCCCCCTCCCCTTTCCCTTTCCTTTCTGTATTTGTACAGACATTGACAGTCTTCCTCTGCTACCACTTCCTCCGTCTCTCCTCTTCACCCCACCCTTTCCCCACCCTTACCTGTTCTCCGTGCCCCCATCTCTCTCCCTCTCTCCCTCTCCCTCTCTCCCTCCCTCCCTGTGTGTAGTGCATTACGGTACCAGGTTGGCAACTACGGCTGCCATCCTCGACCACCATGACAGTGAGGATGAGAGGCACCCTGAGAAGCAGTTGAGCGTGCCCGCTCACGACACCTGCTCCAACTCCACCGTCCAATGTGACGCTCTGCGGGACTGCCAACTGGGCACGGACGAGTCCAGCTGTGGTAAGCACACTCTCACACGCACAACACAACAGACAGACATACGCGCTTGCAGGTAGGTGTACAGAGATGAAAGCCAGGTGGACAGGTAGATGTACAGAGATGAAAGCCAGGTGGACAGGTAGATGTACAGAGATGAAAGCCAGGTGGACAGGTAGATGTACAGAGATGAAAGCCAGGTGGACAGGTAGATGTACAGAGATGAAAGCCAGGTGGACAGGTAGATGTACAGAGATGAAAGCCAGGTGGACAGGTAGGTGTACAGAGATGAAAGCCAGGTGGACAGGTAGGTGTACAGAGATGAAAGCCAGGTGGACAGGTAGGTGTACAGAGATGAAAGCCAGGTGGACAGGTAGGTGTACAGAGATGAAAGACAGGTGGACAGGTAGGTGTACAGAGATGAAAGCCAGGTGGACAGGTAGATGTACAGAGATGAAAGCCAGGTGGACAGGTAGATGTACACTCGCGGTATGACAAGCAGAGAAACATAGCCCTTTTCGTATCTTGTTATTCTATCCCCTCCTCTCCCTCTCTCTCCAGTGAGGTTTGGAGCCGACGGTGCTCTTCAGGTCAGAACGTCTCAGGATGGTCGTTTTCTCCCAGTGTGTTACCAGGGATGGGACCAGAGCTACGCCAACCGAACCTGTGCCCAACTGGGCTTCAGAAAGTAAGACATCACCTTATTTCACAACAGCCATTTCATAAGCTACCTTTAGAGAGCAATCACTTTCTCTCACAGCAGCCATTTCATAAGCTACCTTTAGAGAGCAATCACTTTCTCTCACAACAACCATTTCATAAGCTACCTTTAGAGAGCAATCACTTTCTCTCACAACAGCCATTTCATAAGCTACCTTTAGAGAGCAATCACTTTCTCTCACAATAGCCTTTTTTGTATACGCTACCTCTCAAAGCAACTACTTTCTCTCACAGACATTTGCTTGGTGACGTCTAATTTCACTGCTGCCATTTTCAGTATTTACTCTCAGATTGAATCTCTGCGCTCCTCTCTCTCTCTGGGGTTGGTGTGCCTGTGGCAAATTGACTTTCTGGGAATGCTTCATGGGAGGGGAATTGATTCTCGTATTGCTTTGGCAGACAGAATCCAAATGTATTTGTGTGTGTCGACCGTGCAGGTCCTTTGCAACCAAGGCAGTGAAGTCCCAGCAGTCAATTGGGCTAACCCTGAACAACAGATCGTCTTTACCCATCCAGGGCCAGGTCAATGTCAGGTGAGAGAACCCCTCTACAAACCTTAGCACATATGTATTGACTCATTTTAGTCCCAGTAATGTTGAGGGAGTGATGGCGGCAGGGTAGCCTAGTGGTTAGAGCGTTGGACTAGTAACCAGAAGGTTGCAAGTTCAAATCCCCGAGCTGACAAGGTGCAAATTTGTCATTCTGCCCCTGAACAGGCAGCTAACACACTAGGCCGTCATTGAAAATAAGAATTTGTTCTTAACTGACTTACCTAGTATAAATAAAGATTTTAATGATTTTAATGTTAGGTCCTAAGTTCCTGACATGGTTGTGCTTGTGTTGCTGTGTAGCTCGTCCTGCCCAGACCAGAATACTGTCTCTCTGAAGTGTATTGGTATGTTCATATTTTACCAGGCAGGTCTATATCAACCTTCTATTTGAAATCTGACTTCTAGTTATAATTAGATACAAACATCTTCCCCTTTTCCAAGATTGTGGACGTCAACAGTTGTCCTCCCGGATTATAGGGGGCAGTGTTGCCAAGCTGGGCCAATGGCCCTGGCAACTCTCTCTCCACTTTGGTGGATCACACATCTGTGGAGGGATCCTGGTGTCCCCTGACTTTGTGGTGACAGCTGCCCACTGCTTCCCCAGGTCAGTGACTAGAGGACAACAATGCTCAGTTCCAAACGGATCCCTTGGTTCTAATTCTAGACACGCTATGTAGATCTGCGTTCATGACAAGTCGGAGTGAAATCCGAATTGTTTTGAACTCGCTGAGAATGCCAATTGACTAACGGCAAGCTAGCTGCTCCGACCATAAACTGAAAGTACAGCTATATTGCTCGTAAACAGTGTTAAAGGCCAAAAATGCTGTTGTCTAAGCAATTTCCTTAGTCAGAGTTTAGCATGTCCAAAAATACAAGGAGTACTCAGATGATGCTAGGGATTCTGACTTTTAATGGCTAATTAGAGGACAATTCAAATGGATACCCCCCCCCCCCCCCCCCTCTCTGAAGCTTGTATTTCCATGTTTCTGACAGGGTCATAAACGCGCCATTTGCCTCAGGAGATTGTCAGTCCTTTCACTTACACTTATCCATATAAATAACAGACTAGTAGTAAATCTGTGCAGAAACTTGCTCAGCATGACTCAAGAATAAGCAGCATGACAACCCCTCAACAACCCTCACCGTGACAACCAATCTCAACTCAATTATACACCTTATTACCATACTAATAACATCATCTGTGTCATGAGCTACAGCCTTGGTTTGAGAAGTAAATGAATATATATTTTATTGTATTTTTTCCCCGTGCCCATTGAAGGTCGTTCCACCCGGTTCTTGATGCCAGTAGGTGGCGTGTGTATGGAGGAGTGGTGTCACAAGACCAGCTTCCTCCTCCCTACCTCGTCAAGAAGATCATCGTGAATGAGAACTACAACAATGTAACCAACGACCAGGACATCGCCATACTGAAGCTGGCCTCACCAGTGGACTTCACCAGTGAGTCCGGCTCTATTCCTTCGAAAATGCTAGGGAAACGCTAGCATCAATGTTGGTACAGCACTGTAAAAATGTTTGCCCTTTTCAGCTCTAAATGTCTGGGATGCATGGTGTGTGTCATTTTTGTAACTGTGTGTTACGTATGTGTCTGAGGTCAGAATGCCCACTCTGTTAATCTAACTTAACTTTGTGTTTTTTTATTCAGATGCAGTTCAGCCTGCCTGTTTGCCAGCCTTTGACCAGACATTCCCCCATGGAACAAAATGCTGGACCTCGGGATTCGGAACAACAGATGAGGGGGCAGGTAGGAAGACAGACAAGGGAGTGAGAAATGGACTATACTAAATTAAATCATGCTTATCTAGAGTGAAACAACAGGGACAGACTGGGACCAGAATTCGGACCGGGTATTTCTCACACACCGGCCCATTTCTATCCTCAAGGCCCCCACACCAGCCCTTTTTTAAAATCATTTTCCACAAGAAACAACAACAATTTAGACAGGCCCACTGGGTTAAAAATGAACCAGCCCATCTGGCATTTCCCAGAATTGCCATATGGCCTGTCTGTCTCTGTGATATAAAGAGAGTGATGTGGAGAAAGGAGGCTACACCTGCGTCATTCATCCAATCTCAATGTCTTGTCATTGCAGAAAACACATGCTATATTCAGTAGAGCTACAGTTCGCATAGTGCAACTAGCCATAGTGTCGCTAGCTGAAGTGTGTGTGTGTTTGGAGAATGACCGGGTACTGTATGTGTCCCTTCACAGCGAAACCCTCCAAAGACCTGATGGAGGTGGCCGTTGACATCATCGACGTGCGTGTGTGTAACAGCTCCAAGGTATACTCCGGCAGTGTTTCCAACAACATGCTGTGTGCCGGAGATCTCAACGGGGGCAGGGACTCCTGTCAGGTACATGTCCACATATTGTAGTTGAATTCTTCTATTTACAGGGCTTGGGACTCATTTTGTAAACATTGCGTACGTACAAAATATACCCCACAAACATGGGTGCTGCAGTTTTACCGCAAAAGTTGGCATTTATACAAACTGAACTCGGCGTGAGAATATGCTTACCTCCACGCAAACGTCAGACCATGCCTAAACACATTTTCTAGTGCTTGAAGTATTGTATTGCAAGCAGGCAAGTAAGTATTTTGTGCAAAAAGGGGATAGGATGACGTGCAATTTAAAAAAGGAAAACAAGATGTAGCCATTTGCCACTAGTGAGAAGAGCGAAAATGTTTTGGGGGTTTTTGGAATCTAAAATAATTAGACACATCTATTCCCTATTTGATTTTATTATTATAACCATTGCAGAATAAATCCCTCACCTTGTTTTTGGGCCGTGATGCATTCACGAAGTAGCCATGTTAAAAAAAAAATACCAAGCACATCTCATTTAATTGGGCCTAGTAGCCTAGTCAATAGATAGGCTGTGTATTTCAAGTTCTGCTGTCGCCTATGCGATCCCATAGGCAGCACGTACAGTTGAATTTATCAGGCGAACAGACAGTTGAATTTAACAGGTGAACATTACAGTTGATATTTTACATTGCATCATGTATGCAACTACTGTGAGTAGCCGACTGTAATTTAAAATGTTTTGAGTCGCCCAGTCAATGTTTCAGAATTCGCAGTCCGGCATATTTAGGTTGGGGGGGGAAAGTCAATGCAAAACATTGTGGAACTAAAATGTTCTGACGGCAGGTCCACAACAATTAGCCATTGTTTTCTCTTTCAGAAACTGTCCCAGTCCTTTGCCAACACCTCCAAAAACATCGCAATTGCTCTTTCTTTTAGAAACTGTCGTGGCCCAATTCCAATAGTTCCAAGTTGTACGGAAAATAGAAGGCTTTAGTGTTACCATAAAAGTTGAATGGAGGGTGTTTTCCAGGCTGAGTTATAAATGCTTGTTCACACGCGCAGTTTTACGTCAAGTCTGATTTAGAACGGGAAACGTTCTAAATCTATTTCTAGTATGAAATTTACGCAACGGTTAGAAATGAGGCCCCTGGGGTGCTCTAGAGGTTTAAGCCGCTGCCTCTGGAGCACGTGTACAGTGTGCCGCTGTCAGCATGGGTTCCATTTTGGCCGACGACTCTTTCAGCACTCTTTCTCCGACCTTTCACCTCTTATCTCTATCCCTATCCCATTAACATACAAAACAAATATGCTTATTTTTTTCTTCTTTACAGAGCCATAGATGCAGAGTTTGTCAAACTGACCTCCGTAAGGACACCAGATGTTCCATGACAGCAAAATTCTAAATTCTTCCCAGAGTCTAACTTACTGTCTTAGAACGTTTGGTGCCAACATTACTCGTTAAAATTTGGAATTTCGTTAATCCACAGCTGTCCTCTCCTGCTACTCACCAACTCTTGTCCTCATCTTAGACGCCTTTGGGCTGAGGAAATCGTCTCTCCCTCTACTCAAATTCCCTTCTACCTCATCTGCTATCCACGACATGAAAACATACAGTATGTTGTAGCAGGTGCTTTCCACACCTTGGCCCCTCACTTCAACTGTTCATTCATCCATTCTCTCCTCTTCTCTCACAGGGAGACAGTGGTGGTCCTCTGGTGTGCCAAGCCAGTGACAACCTTTGGCAGCTGGTGGGCGTGACCAGCTGGGGCACCGGCTGTGGGCAGAGTAACAGGCCGGGAGTCTACACCAAGGTGTCCAGCCTACTGCCCTGGATCTACAGCAAGATGCAGGTGAGATGAAGAGAAACTACCTGGATTGCCTGTGTTCCATCAAACCACACCATGCAATACACACCTAATACACAGCTCACCTTCCATTGACTTACACTACTTGACCAAAAGTATGTGGACACCTGCTTGTCGAACACCTCATTCCAAAGTCATGGGCATTAATATGGAGTTTGTCCCTCCTCTGCTGCTATAAGAGCCTCCACTCTTCTGTGAAGGCTTTCTAATAGATGTTGGAACATTGCTTCGGGGACTTGCTTCCATTCAGTCACAAGCGTTAGTGAGGTCAGGCACTAATGTTGGGCGATTAGGCCTGGCTCGCAGTCGGCATTCCAATTCATCCCAAAGGTGTTTGATGGGCTAGAGGTCAGGGCTCTGTGCAGGCCAGTCAAGTTCTTCCACACCAATCTCGACAAACCATTTCTGTAAGGACCTCACGTTGTTCACGCTAGCATTGTCATGCTGAAACAGGAAAGGGCCTTCCCCAAACTGTTGCCACAAAGTTGGAAGCACAGAATAGCCCTGGAACAGTGGGTTAACTGCCTTGCTCAGGGACAAAATTACAGATTTTTACCTTGTCAGCTCAGGGATTCGATCCAGCGACCTTTTGTTTACTGGTCCAACACTTCTACCCGCCAGGCTACCTGCCGCCCCAACTAAGGGATCTAGCTCGAACTATGAAAAACAGCCCCAGACCATTTTGGTGCAGCATAATTCATCACTCCATAGAATGCGTTCCCACTGCTCCGGAGTCCAATGGCGGCGAGCTTAACACCACTCCAGCCGACTCTTGGGATTGCGCATGGTGATCTTAGTCTTGTGTGCGCCTGCTCGGCCATGGAAACCCATTTCATGACGCTCCTGACGAATAGTTATTGTGCTGACGTTGCTTCCAGAGGCAGTTTGGAACTATAGTGAGTGTTGCAACCGAGGACAGGCGATTTTACGCGCCAACGCGCTTCAGAACTCACCGGTCCCGTTCTGTGAGCTTGTGTGGCCTACCACTTCGCGGCTGAGTCGTTGTTGCTCCGAGAAGTTTCCACTTCACAGTAACAGCACTTACAGTTGACCGGGGCATCTATAGCAGTTTAGAAATTTGACGAACTGACTTGTTAGAAGGGTGGCATCCTATGACGGTGCAACGTTGAACGTCACTGAGCTCTTCAGTAAGGCCATTCTACTGCCAATGTTTGTCTATGGCTGTGTGCTCGATTATATACACCCGTCAGAAACGGGTGTGGCTGAAATAGCCAAATCCACTCATTTGAAGCGGTGTCCACATACTGTACGTTTGTATGTATAGCGTATGTTAACTCTCATTGTTCCCTCTGCAGCTGGAAAGTCCGTGATGCCACTTCCTTTCCAGCGACCTCGCCGCATCCTGTCCCTAAAGACCGCTGGCGGCCTTCTTTGTCCTTCCTCTCTGAACACCGCACCATGAAGTCCTCTCAGAATGATGCTAGATTGACAGATCAAGATGGATAGATCGATGGGTGGACAGATGAAAAGATGGCCGCTAGCTAAGGGAGTAGCAGGAAAGGCATATTGCACTTTAACACAGGACCATGGTTCTTGTGTTAATCTGTTCCTTTACTGTACCTTCTAAAATCACAAAATGCATTGTGTTTACTGTAGTTATGCCCAATGGCTGCTACACTATGTAAAATATGTGAATGTAGGCCAATCCATTCTGGGCTCTGATTCCAGTGTTGTGTTTGAATGATTAGAAATCCCATCTGTTTTTCTAATCTTACGGTAAGGATATTTACCTGAGATAGGAGGGTCTAAGATGGCTGGCCTTTCTCTTTTCTAAGTCTATGCAACCCTCATATCCACTCACGCCTCCCATCTCTCCTATGTTATATTTGTATTTTTTTTTAATCTAATATTTTGGGGGAGACTGCACGCTTATTTCTGTTTCATCTATAAGGAATGTAGAGTGCTTTGTGATTCATCTCCAGAATTGATTTAGTGTTAGTTATGTGAAACTCATAGGAAAGAAAGGAGTATAACTACTGCAAGGGACTGTACATTGTTTATAATGAGGGATAACTGAAGAAAACCAGACCTCTCGGGAAAGCAAGATGGATGGCCCTCCCTTTAGTAAAAATATATGTTTACCCGACCCTCCCTGAACGCTTGAAAAAAAAAAACAAGTGACCCTCCCCTTATACCCAAAATAATAATGAATGACTGGAGACAAGAGGTGACTTTTATTTAATACCACAACAGAGCGTGACAACGAATGAGCGCATGCTGCAGCACCGGAGACGTTTTGATTTCTATACGGGCTATTGTTAAAAAAAACAGAGGATAGTCTAAGTTTGAAACAGTGCCAAAGTTGTCTATCAACTGTAAAAACGTGTAAAAACAACAGAACCAGATACTTCAGTTGTATCTGATCAGCAATGAATTCAAGAGAAGTACATTTGAGGTATAACACAGCAGCCGCATATCATCAGGTATGGCCTATAAACACTTGTAACACGGTATTGTTGTTACGGAATAGATTTGTGTTGACTCTGGCATAGGAATATAAACTCAGCAAAAAAAAGAAACGTCCTCTCACGGTCAACTGCGTTGATTTTCAGCAAACTTAACGCGTCTAAATATTTGTATGAACATAACAAGATTCAACAACAGACAAGTTCCACAGACATGTGACAGAAATGGAATAATGTGTCCCTGAACAAAGGGGGGTCAAAATCAAAAGTAACAGTCAGTATCTGGTGTGGCCACCAGCTACATTAAGTACTGCAGTGCATTTCCTCCTCATGGAAAGCCAAATTACCCTCTCAAACCCCCTCAAATTCGAGCCCTGGTTTTAACTTAACACACCACGATCTTCACTGACACTGGGATATTTATTAAGGAGTGCATGGTGACTGAAGAAATTGGCTGACAGAATCCAAATATATTCAGAGTAGACTATAATTTTGTCTGTCAAACAGGTAGGCCTACCTCTTGTTCTTTGAATAGGAAGAAATAGGCGCCAACACAAAGCTACATTGTTGTTAGTAGCCTTAAAGTCCAATTCAAATGAAGACTGTTGAAATGAATTAGGACTTCTCGTAGCCTTTGACTCAACTCCTGAAGTGCCACCATACACAGCACAGTCATTGGTTAGGCAGAACAAAAGGGTTCAGATCCAGCTAGGTCACTGGTGATAGAAGTCAGTATTCGACATTCATCCATGTCTGAGGATGTCAGGAGATGACATGGAAACTGGACACTATGGCTAACAGTAAGCGGTGTTACCTTCAAGTAGGTAAGTATCTGCCTCTGGTGCCAAAGGTTGCATGTTCTAATCCAGCGATTAAAACGTTTTTTTTTAGATCTTTGTTTAAAGCCTATTCCAAACCTTAACCCTTACTTTAACCATTCAGGGGTTAATGCCCAACTTTTAAGATTTTGGAATAAATGCCGATATTTTAACCCTAACCTTAAAAATGTGGAGTTAGTGCCTAAACGTAACCTTAATCACTTGGAAATGTAACGTTTGGAACAACTTCACAATGTGACGTTTGAGAAGCATGGATTAACGTCTAATGGCTGATGTGAAACTGTGAGACCTTGTTGTTCCATCAGTAAGAGCAGGGCAGGCTGGGGCTCATGATTGGAAAGTCCAGTCCATTGCCATGTGTAATGCAGGGTAGCTTAGTTCTATATACACCATCCCAAGAGTGCAAAAACTCAGGAAGTACATTTTCTTAGAAATATAACTTTGTCCTGTGCTTCTCTGAGCACGCTCTTCGTCTGGCCTATAGTATAGGCTATGGATCATTTTATTGAGAACACACTAGGCACACTTGATATTGCACACCCAGCAAAGAATCAGGGATGAGGGGCATCATCGGGCAGACATTGAAATACTATAATAAGCAACTAATTCTCAAACCCTGAGCAATACCACATTTATTGTATTACAAATCACATGACCCTCCCCCGGACTAAATACAACAAATACTAAGCCCTCCCCCTGATTTAAATTGAATAAACATGACCCTCCCTCATTGTCCTCTAGGGAACAATTGTGTACATTTAGACTGCTCCCTAATGTAAATCTCTGTCTCTGTCTGTCTGTCTCATCAAACCCCGAGCAATATGATATTTAATCAATTACAAATTACACAACCCTCCCCTTGACTAAAAAAAATAAAAATACGAAACCCTCCCCCTGAGTGAAATTGAAAAAGCATGACCCTCCCCCATTTTCTTCCAGGTAACAATTGTGTACATTTCCACTGCTTCCTAATGTAAATCTCTCTGTCTCTCTCCAGTCTCCAAATATTGATGGTTTAACACCGAATACACGGTATACTACATCTAAAACACAATCAGTGTATATTTGTAACCGGTTGGGTACACCATTCACCGACGGGGAGCCGCGCGCAAAGCTACGGGTAGATGGCTAGATGCTCACGAACATCATCAGTGGTCGTGTGTGTGAGGCAGAGAGAGTGAGAGACAGACAGACATCAAGTGATAGACATCAAGAGACAATTTGGAATCAATAAAAACAAAAGAAACATTGAGATTCATCAACAAAGACTTTGGCAAACTACGTTCATGTTTTGCATTCTAAGAGCGCGACTCGACCAAGAACCCTTCGTGAACTGCAATTGAACAGTGAGAAGGCACAGATATACACATTGGAACAATAATAACGCTTTGCGAGAAGAAGCTGATCATTGTCGTTGATTGGATTGTGGTCAGTCAATTTGTATCTTAAAGTCAAGATAATAGAAACAGGTAAGATAAATTGGGCATGTTTCTTTTTCGACATAATTCTAAAGGGGCGTGTGCGTTCTTATATCTACAGTGTGTTATTGTCTGCCTAGTTGGAGCTACATTTTTGGAATGTGGTTTCTGGTCAAAACGAGTGCTAGGGGGAAAATGCATTGTTTCTTAGATGTGAGTTTTACTGTGAGTAGGGTGTATTTGCTAATCAATAATATAGGCAACATTCAATTTCCTGAAATATTGATGTGAATCATTTATTAAGAAAACGTAAACTTCTCGCAATGTGTATAGGCCTATGCATGCCTAATATAAATTGCATGATGGATATAAAAAAAATATATATTCACTCATTTTATTTCGCAACAATAACGTCTGTACGAGCATCATATCTTTTTCAAATAGGCCTCAACTATGTGGTGTCGAGAGTTGTTTATGGATTCCATCTATTTTAGTGCCATGAGGGTGTGTCCTTTTCAGTGGCAGTGAATGATGTTAGATTAGCCAAATCGCCCCGTGCAGTGCTGCATAGCAGACACAACACATTCAACAGTTTGTATAATTAGTCCCAGGCTAAATAGATCTAAATGGTATGTAGAACGAATTATTTGAAGCACTTGAATACTCCTCTGTCTTCCACAATACTGGCAAGTCTAGTGGTAAAGCCACAGGTTAAGATCAGAGAAAGTGGCAGACTCGCGGAGCTCGCGCCAGACAGTGTATATGATATGAGCTAGATTTTCTCGGCTATGCACATTCTAAAACATATTAATGCACAGTTAAGCAAACTAAGGCTATGTCGTAATTTAGGTAACACCAGAGACATACTAGACAATATTATAATTTACCAACCAATACAATTATTCGGGAGTTATTGTCCCTCCGTGTCTCCATTTGGCCAGTGACAGACAGCGGTCGGGTGCGCGAAAAAAGCTTATCTGCAAATGATGGATGTGGTACAGAAAGTAGGCTGCAATTATAAAACGGAGGCACTTGTGTTAATCTGGTTGTCATGAGCTGTTGGGTCATTCCACCAAATGAGTACCTTTTGGGTAGTGTAACATAGTATACATTTTTTTTCACCTTATTTTAACGTTCTTTTCTGAATAACACGTTCGATTTAATAAAAATGTTTCAGCATCTCAAGAAGTTAAATTGAAAAATGACTATAGTAAGTGCCTATTAAGTGCCAACAGGATTGACCATATTAGGGTTGACTGTAAAGGGCTTGATGATTTCATCTTAAATAAGCCATAAATCCCCTTGTCACAGGGGGAATGGAAGCTTGTTGTGTGCAACAGGGAGGGGCAGTTGAATGCAAGCTTCACAAAAACGTTCATTTTAGCCGTTCTTTCTGGGTAATCGGGTTAATTTGTTATGATCGACCCGCATACTTTCCCACCACAAAACACCAGAAAATGGCTAAAGGGAGTAGAACCAGATCACCTGCTTTAACCCTATGATTTGACTATTAGATGTTCAATGTTTTTATTTTGAAAAAATATTTTAAAAAGGAATAGTTTCACCATATTAAAACGAGAGTTCAGTTCACGTAGCAGGTTAGATCTTAAAATAAAGGACGAACATTTCATGAGATTGGATGGATCACTAATCACATTAAGTAAATTATAATCTTCAGAAATGACTTTGTCAAAGCAACAAAATAACTAGGGCTTTACAATGATGGGGAAGACTTGGAGAAATTTTAGAGTTAAGTGGGTTAAAATCTCCCTAGAAGTCAGAAGGTGCACCAAGGAACAGATTTCTAGAATTTTCCTTGTGGTCTGTATTAATTAAAGCGCACTTAATATAATAGATTTTTCAAATTAAATATTGGTGCACAATTTCTACTGAAAATATGAAACGACACTCTTTTAGTTGAACGACCATGTTGTATAAAGGTTTATGTTCAGCGTGAACACGCATGAATGAACATTTTGAATCTCATCACTGTGCACTACCTCTTTCTCCTCTCCTCACGTACTAGTGTTTCTTGACGCTACCATTTCCAGCCCACCTCCCTCCCCTGTAGCCCACCTCCCTCCCCTCGGCACACATTCCTCACCGACAGTATTTGGTACTTCTAATAGGAGTCACCTGATGGAAACAGTTGCCATAGCAATACCCCGGCACCGTGACAGGAGGCACGTCCAATGTCTTGTTGTCATGGAGATGTACCATCATCATGATGGCAAAGATGTTAAGGCATGAGTCTTGCTCCAGAAAGGACCTTGATGACCTGTATTTTGTCTTAATTCATGATTTGCTTGTTCTGTTTGAGCAAGTTGTAATAAAGTGATAGATGAGACACACACACACACACACATCTGAGAGCTAATCAGAGGCATTTTCATTATGAAGAGCTACAGGTAACTGCCAAAATGAAGGAAACACTTGAGCAAATGACGGTTCTGGCAGCTCTGTTATGGTGTGGGGTGCTTTTTCCCGGCATGATTTAGGTCCTCTCAACCCCTTAGAAGCGCACGGCAAACATCAATAAACACACATCCATTTTGGGTTACCACTTTCAACCTATGGTGAAACATTTCTATCTTGATGGGGGGTCTCTTCCAGGATGATTTGTAGAATCTATACCAAGGCGCATTGAAGCTGTTCTAGGGGGCCATGGTAGCCCACCACCCTATTTAGGCACTTTATGATGGTGTTTCCTTTATTTCCTCAGTTACATGTATCTTTCATCAGCAGAGAGGCACTCTAAAATCATATTGTCAGTAATAGTGGGGTTTGTCACAGGTAATAGCTGCTGTTTTTGTTCTCAGAGTCAGCGAGACAGCGTGATGGGGTAAATAGATTCTCATTCTGCACTCTCCAAATGCCAATCAACACCTGACCTACCTCCTAAACACCTAGATATGGGAGCTTTTACATGAGCTTGGGTGTCCCAGAGAGATGGAGGTTAGTGTCAAATTGACACTGCAATATCCATAATGGGTAAGATCAAGAGAGAAAACAAGCTCCACCGATCAGATCTCAACACTCCCAGATATCATTTCACATAACCATATCTACACACAGAAAATGTTTTGGTCCTCGTGTAGAATCCTTTTGAGTCCCAGATAGAACCCTTAACCCAGAGGGTTCTACATGTAACCCAAAAGGATTCTATCTGTGACCAGAAAGGGTTCTCCTATAGGGATAGCTGTATAACCCTTTTTGGGTGTTGGTTTGATCATGGCCTAGACACTCGCAAACAAAGGTGTGAGTGTTCAGGTGTGAAAAGATTCACACTCACACAGAGAAGGAAGAAAACCAACGGGTCACAACTCACAACAGCATTTCCACTATGATGTTTATTTCTGTCTTCTCCCATATGCTTAATTCATAATTCATGTCTTGGGCTTGAGTCATAGCTCCGTCCCTGGGTTTGTTGCTTCGACAGAGGGTACCGCTGCTTCTACCTCATTTTCTGCCTGCCCTTCCCCTTCTCCCTCAGACAAAGGGAAGTGCTGGCAGCACCATGGGACGGAAACACGGCACCGACAAACAACGGGGTGACAAACGTGGTTTAAGGAGAGGCATAGAGGCCAGTGCAGCGGGTGGCACTTCTCATTTCTAGCGAGGGAGGTGAACTTGAGGGTCTGTGTCACTAGCACTGGCCTGGCTAGCAGTGCCACTCCCCAACAGCAGCTTTCCCACGGGATTCGGAGAGATACGGCCAACTTGGCAACCTCTGATCTGAGAGGTTGAACTGGTTGCATTGCACTTTTCCACTGCGTGGAATTTCAGACTATTGACATTGTTTTTCTTGCCCACTGGTCCTGGTTGTTAGACGGTAGACAGCCGGTCAATCCTCACTCTGTCAGCTAGGGCTAGGCGATCTATAGAATTCATTCAATGAATTGTAATTCATGTTTTAGCGCAATTCCAAATGCCTGTATCGCAAGAATCACGTAATTAAAAATATATATATATATGTATGAGTTTTTATGTCCGCTTGTTCACATGTTGTCTTTTTGGTCTTATCTCCTTTTCTCCTTCTGTGTTGTGTGCACCTTCCCATGTACACAGGCACTAAGCCCCTCCCCTTGCTACTCACACCAACGAAGATGAGAGATTACTTCTTCCTCTCTGACCAGCAGTTTCAACTCGTTATTTGCATTTGAGGTTTGGTCCAACAGAACCGGTCATATGGACACCAAAACACATTGAGACAATATTTTACTGTAATATAGGAGAAGATAACCTTTCTAATGAGACCCTTTTTATGTCTCAACTCCACAAATTGCGCGCAGAGCAGACTACTGAAATAGGAGTATCAATGAACATTGATACGGGTAAATGTAGCCTAACATGTTGTCCACACTGCTCGGGTTACATGCACAGAGCATTGCAAAATACATTTTCACATGTTAGTCAACTAGCGTCTGCGTAGCCAGGCACTAAAATAGAACTTGGTTCTATTTGTGATGCTTAGCATGCTGCAAGTCCTTCCTCTCCCATCTCCTCATTGGTTTTACCCACGTGGGTGATTGAAACTGAGGTCCACACTCCAGTCCAGTTGGTGGTGGTAATGCACCTTAAAGTTGTTTTCCAACCACCATATACAGTCCAAAGGAGAAGACTGACGGAGGAGAGATTACTAGATTACTCAATTTACTCTTTTATCTGTGGATTAATTGTCGGAGTAGAGGACCTTGTGCATTTCAGGTAAAATAACAACCCAATGTTTATATCCCAGGACAAATGACCTAGCAACAGCAGGCTAGCTAGCTAAATTATCATAAATGTTTAATGCTTTTCAACCTGTCCCCAAATTAATATAGTTGGTTTATATTTTGTTTTGATATTTCCACTTGCGTGTACTGATTGCGTCTCATGTGGATGGACAAAATCAACATGTGCTTGCTGAGGCACGTGTGCGCCCGGTTTAGTCAGCATGTAAGTATAATTTCAAAAGCCCTGAATTCATTCAATTATTGCTGACTATTTGAAATGCAGTGTATTTGACCTTGAATTGTGAAACAATGTTTATTTAGAGAAAACATTTTTAAAAACGAGATATACAGTTGAAGTTGGAAGTTTACATACACTTAGTTTGGAGTCATTAAAACTTGTTTTTCAACCACTCCACAGATTTCTTGTTAACAAACTATAGTTTTGGAAAGTCCGTTAGGACATATACTTTGTGCATGACACAAGTACATTTTCCCAACAACTTATTTCACTGTATCACAATTCCAGTGGGTCAGACGTTTACATGCACTAAATTGACTGTGCCTTTAAACAGCTTAGAATATTCCAGAAAATTATGTCATGGCTTTAGAAGCTTCTGATAGGCTAATTGACATCATTTCAGTCAACCTGTGGATGTATTTCAATGCCTACCTTCAAACTCAGTGCCTCTTTGCTTGACATCATGGGAAAATTAAAAGAAATCAGCCAAGCCAAAAATTGTAGACCTCCACAAGTCTGGTTCATCCTTGGGAGCAATTTCCAAATGCCTGAAGGTACCACATTCATCTGTACAAACAATAGTACGCAAATATAAACACCAAGGGACCACACAGCCGTCATACCACTCAGGAAGGAGACGCGTTCTGTCTCCTAGAGATGAACGTACTTTTGTGTGAAAAGTGCAAATCAATCCCAGAACAACAGCAAAGGATCTTGTGAAGATGCTGGAGGAAACAGGTACAAAAGTATCTATATCCACAGTAAAACAAGTTGACATAACCTGAAAGGCCGCTCAGCAAGAAGCCACTGCTCCAAAAACACCATAAAAAAGGCAGACTATGGTTTGCAACTGCACATGGGGACAAAGATGGTACTTTTTGGAGAAATGTCCGCTGGTCTGATGAAACAAAACGAGAACTGTTTGGCCATAATGACCATCGTTATGTTTGGAGGAAAAAGGGGGAGGCTGGCAAGCCGAAGAATACCATCCCAACCGTGAAGCACGGGGGTGGCAGCATCATGTTTTGGGGGTGCTTTGCTGCAGGAGGGACTGGTGCACTTCACAAAATAGATGGCATCATGAGGAGGAAAATTATGAGGATATATTGAAGCAACATCTCAGACATCAGTCAGGAAGTAAAAGCTTGGTTGCAAATGGGTCTTCCAAATGGACAATGACCCCAAGCATACTTCCAAAGTTGTGGCAAAATGGTTTAAGGACAACAAAGTCAAGGTATTGGAGTGGACATCCCAAAGCCCTGACCTCAATCCCATAGAAAATTTGTGGGCAAAACTGAAAAGGCGTGTGCGAGCAAGGAGGCCTACAAACCTGACTCAGTTACACCAACGCTATCTGGAGGAATTGGCCAAAATTCACCCAACTTATTGTGGGAAGCTTGTGGAAGGCTACCAGAAATGTTTGACCCAAGTTAAACCATTTCAAGGCAATGCTACCAAATACTAATTGAACGTATGTAACCTTCTGACCCACTGGGAATGTGATGAAAAAATAAATAAAAGCTGAAATAAATAATTTTCTCTACTATTAGTCTGACATTTCACATTCTTGAAATAAAGTGGTGATCCTAACTGACCTAAGACATTGCGTTTTTACTAGGATTAAATGTCAGGAATTGTGAAAAACTGAGTTTAAGTTGTTTGTAAACTTCCGACTTCCAACTGTAGAATGTGAATCGGCCATAAAAAATGGAGGTATGATTTTTTTGGCCTTATCACAGAGCCCTACTGTCAGTATAAAGATACTACTCTGAGGTAAACACTACGGAATGGACCTCGTGGGTTGTATTTGCTATCATGCCCCAGCCTCCTCCCTCGCCCAATTCGCTTTCATCCTTTTCCTAGCCCTCCGTTTTCAGCTTGTTAAATGGAAAACGTTAAAGCTTGTACTGTACTCCTCTTTCCTGTGTTTTTTTTATGTCTAATATATAATGCATTCGGAAAGTATTCAGACCCCTTGACATTTTCCACATTTTGTTACATTACAGCCTTACTCTAAAATGGATAAAATAACAACATTCTCATCAATCTACACACAATTCCCCACAATGACAAAGCTAAAATAGTTTTTTTTAAGTTTTGGCAAATCTAAAAAATAATAATGTAAAACCTTATTTACATAAGTATTCCGACCCTTTTCTTTGAGACTCGAAATTGAGCTCAAGTGTATCCTGTTTCCATTGATCATCCTTGAGTTGTTTCTACAACTTGATTGGAGTCTACCTGTGGTTAATTCAATTGATTGGACAGTTCGCAGTGTATCTCATAGCAATAACCAAGCCATGTGTCTAGGCACAGATCTGGGGAAGGGTACCAAAAAAGTTCTGCAGCATTGAAGGTCCCCAAGAACACAGTGGCCTCCATTATTCTTAAATGGAAGAAGTTTGGAACCACCAAGACTCTTCCTAGAGCTGGCCGCCCGGCCAAACTGAGCAATCAGGGGAGAAGGTCCTTAGTCAGGGATGTGACCAAGAACCTGATGGTCACTCTGACAGAGCTCCGGAGTTCCTCTGTGGAGATGGGAGAACCTTCCAGAAGTGTAATCATCTCTGCAGCACTCCACCAATCAGGCCTTTATGATAGAGTGGCCAGACTGAAGCCACTCCTCATTAAAAACCTTTTTGGGCTAGGTGGGACGCTAGCACCCCATCTCGACAACATCCAGTGATTGCAGAGAAATTGCAGAGTGCGAAATTCAAAATACAAAAATCGTAATATTAAACATTCATGAAAATACAAGTGTCATACATCATTTAAAAGCTTAACTTCTTGTTAATCCAGACTTTACGGCGAAAACATACCATGCGATTATCTGAGGACAGCGCCCCGCAAAACAAAAGCATTAAAAACATTTTCCAAACCAGCAGAGGCGTCACAAAAGTCAGAAATAGCGCTAAAATAAATCACTTACCTTTGAAGATCTTCCTCTGTTTGCAATCCCAAGGGTTCCAGCTACACAAAAAGTGGTTGTATTGTTCGATTAAAGTCCTTCTTTATATCCCAAAAAAGTCAGTTTAGTTGGCGCGTTTGATTCAGTAATCCACCCGTTCCACTCGTTCAACATGCATACAAAAGAATCTCAAAAGTTACCAATAAACTTTGTCCCAACAAGTCAAACAATGTTTCTAATCAATCCTCAGGTATCCTAATATGTAAATAAACTATACAATTTAAGACAGAATGTAGTGTGAATGTAGTGTGCTCCCTCATTCACGCGCGCCACAAGACTACAGTTCAAAATGAGAGCCATCTTGAAAATCTACTACTAACTAATTTTTCAAAAAACAAGCCTGAAATCCTTTCTAAAGACTGTTGACATCTAGTGGAAGCCATAGGAGCTGCAATCTGGGAGGATTTCCTTTGAATATCCCATAGACGAGCATTTCAATGGGTGGTGACCTCAACAAACAAAAAAATTCCGGATGGATTCTCCTCTGATTTTCGCCTGCCATATCAGTTCTGTTATACCCACAGACATTATTTTAACAGTTTTAGAAACTTCAGAGTGTTTTCCATCCAATGCTACCAATGTTTTCCATCCAATGCTACCGATATATGCATATCCTAGCTTCTGGGCCTGAGCAACAGGCAGTTTACTTTCGGCACATCAGTCATCTGAACTTCTGAATACTGCCCCCTAGCCTTAAGAAGGCTAAAGACGCTCAGACGGGCTGACAGCTGAGCAATGTAGAAAGAAGTCGCACTAGGTTTATTCTCCGACAACTTTTGTAAATAATCATAAATTTTGCCTAAATTCATACTTTTCATAACCTCAAAAGCCTAATTTTAATTACCCAGTAATAGGGTGTACCTAAATTAGCATTAGCAAACCACACATGGTCACATGGTTTGGAAAATCGACAGAAAAAACTACACATTCCAACAAATCAACCTCAGCTAAAACTGGTGGCTGCACTGGCTCCAATTCAGGCAACTGTGGAAACCACCCGGGGTTCTGTGGAATCTCACACTACCAAACTGGTCGAAGTTGAGTCTGGGCTCTCCAGCCACAGTGACAAACTCACTATGCTGGAAACCAGGCTTGACGATGTGGCCACTGCCAACAAGTCTCTGAAGCTACAAGTGGAAGATTTGATTTCACGTTCAAAACGCCAGAATATCCGCGTGTTTGGACTGCCAGAGGACTTCGAGACAGGATATCCAACCCAGTTCATTGCGGAGCTGTTCAAGGACGTTTTGGATGATGAGGCTTTTCCCAATCTCCCTGAACTTGATAGAGCCCACCGCAGCCTTGCACCGAAAGCTCGCCCAGGTGGCCGACCGCGTCCTATCATAGTGCGGGTGCATCGATACAAAGAAAGGGAGCTTGTCCTTCCATGGGCAAGGGAAAATAGCGACACCACTTTCCAAGGCCACAAGATCAAGTTCTACCAGGATTTCAGTTCTAGCCTGGCAAAGAAATGGTTTCCGCATTCAACGACATCAAGTCCACTCTGTACAAGAAGGGAATCCGATTGGGCTGATTTATCCTGCCCAACTCCGTGTCACCTTTAACGGCGAGATCTATTTTTTTTTAAATCCGGAAGAAGTACTTCTACCGACAGCACATACATTGAATGCCTGAAATACATTGCCTGAATTGGGATGATTTCTCTCCTGCCTGTATTATGTGAGTAACGTTAGTTCTAGTGACCGTGGGGACAATAGGCTACATATATCTATGACCATCTATCGATCCGTTTCTCGTGAAACAATCCTATGCTAAAGCTTGTTGGCTACAGTAGGTATGTTTGAAGCAGCACACAACTCCTTTCTGTTGTTGACAATGACATACTATACCGTCTCACTGCTCTTTCAACTTCCATTTGATCTGGTTTAGTTTCTTAATCAAAGACAATCGCTGGTAAAAGCGCAGCATTTAGGTTTCTTTCATTTTACTAAGGCTTTGAACTTGCTGCTCCACTAATGGCAATCTATAACCTACATTGCAGTTTGGCAGCCTTTAGGTCATTTTGGAGACTTGCTAGTTAGACACAGATCCTGTCCACCAATATTTGTGTATTTACATTTTTCATTGGGATCTGCATCTCCATTTTTTAAAATGTAATTTTTACTCTTTATTTTTATGAACACTCTGAACTACCGTGGTTTACTTTGGCCATGATTGGTGAGGTTGGTTACTGATGGTCCTCAGTTACATTCACTTTATCTTGGACTCCACTACGACATTGGAGTCTAATACCATCACTCCTCTCTTCCAATTGTACTCTTGATTAATTGTTGCACTAGCAGAAGAGTTTAGGCCCACGGTTAATTTGCGTAATTGTACATATCCAAAATTCTAATTGTCCTTTTGTATACTTTTATTGAATTATTCCCTCCTAACAATGTTTAACAATTTACCAAAACAGGGATTGACTCTTTTCATAGCCTACTGGTTCATTTCAAACGTTTCTCATTACTCAGCCCTGTGGCGACACCTAGTGGACTACACTCATTTTATGGTCATTGAAATGCCACCAATCGCTGTTAACATTTTAATAACTGAAGGTAAAGGTTAAAATGTACACTTGCTTATTGACATATTTTATTTTTTAATTTCAATGACGTATGTAACTTCTTTCCTAGGTCGGTTTGACCTCACTGCACATGTCGGCTAATCAACGGATGCTGAGTAAGAGAGAATTCCTGCTGCTCGTCTTATTCATAATGACGAGTTTAGGATTTGTATTTTTTCTTTTTTCTTTGAAGGGTGTTGTACTATCATTTTTATTTTGGTGTATGTTGGGGGTGGTGCTGGGGGTTACGTTGGCATTATCCAAAGATTCTTGTGCTCTGCTTTTTTTTTTGGGGGGGGGGGGGGGGATTTTATACATTTTTTATTCAGATGTTTTGCTCATGCTGCTCCTCTCTCAATCTCTCTTTTTCCTCTTTCTTTTTCATTTGACTTCTCCTCTTATAAGGATTAATGTCTAGTTCAACAACAAGTCATGATTGTACTTTAGGGCTTCCAGACAGACTGGTGACATGGAACATTCGCGATTGTGGGGGGAAAATTAAGTGCTCCAGAGTATTTTCACATCTGAACAGCCTGAATACTGATATCGCATTTATTCAAGAAACACACCTACGTGTTAACGACCATACTAGATTGCGTAAAGCATGGGTTGAACAGGTTTTTCATTCTAATTTTAACGGCAAAGCCAGGGGAACAGCAATAGTGATTCACAAACGGGTACAGTTTTCACCCTCACAGATCAGTTCAGATCTTGGAGGATGTTATACAATAGTTAGTGGCACCCTCTTCCAAACCCCTGTAGTACTTGCGAATGTTTACGCCCCTAACTGGGATGACACTAGATTTATGACATCTCTTTTAGCCTCTCCCTAATCTTGACACCCACCACCTCATCTTCAGCGGGGACCTTAACTGTGTTATTGAACCAAGATTTGACCGGTCTAATCCCAGAACACTTCCTCCTTCCGGAATGGCAAAAGCTCTTTCTAAATTCATGACCCAAATGGGTTGTGTTGATCCATGGCGCTTCCTCCAGCTGGTCACAAAAGACTTCCTCTACTTTTCTCATGTTCATAAAGCCTACTCGCGCATAGACTACTTTTAAAATGTTTTAGAGCTCTTCTCCCCTCAGTTAAAGCTACAGAATATTCTGTGATAGTGATTTTGGACCATTCCCCCCACATTCTTGATTTAGCACTTACTCTGAATGCAAAAAAAACAACAGTTGAATTATAGATTTAACACGGCCCTATTGTCTAAGAAAGAATTCTGTGACTTTATTTCAACCAACTTCTCTTCTTTGGGAGACTTTCAAAGCTGTATTACGGGGAAAGATAATTTCTTACAAAGCTCATTATGTCAAACAAAGAACTGAAACATCAGGAACTGGTGGACTCAATTCGGGCAATAGACCGGCAATATTCAACTTCACCATCCCCTGAATTAACCACAGAGGCTGAAACGTCAAACTCAATTTAATCCGCTTTCCACTGATGAAGCAGAGTTTCTGTTGCAACGAACTTCGTACTACGAATATGGTGACAAGACCAGCCACCTTTTGGCACACCAACTTAAACGCCAGTCAGCATTTCATCTTATCTCTCAGGTATATGACTCCTCCATGATCTTACAAGTGATCTCTCTAATATTAATTCAACTTTCGTGTCATTTTATTCTAACCTCTACAAATCCAACAAATATATCTGCTCTATTCTGCTCCGACGGCTAGCGTACACACCAACTCTCAATATTCAAAATACTTCCCCCTCTCCAGAGGGACCCGTCAAGGGTGCCCTATGTCCCCACTCCTTTTTGCTCTTGCGATAGAACCACTTTCCTTGGCCTTAAAATTATCATCATCATTCACTGGAATCATTCGCTGGTGAAGAACACAAAGTGTCACTGTATACAGATTATCTACTATTATATATCTCTAACCCTGTGAACTCTGTTGATAACATAATGCATATTTTAAACACGTTTGGATAATTTTCAGGTCACAAATTGAACATTCAGAAAAGTTCATGTTTTCCGATCAACCCTGCTGCCAAGCAAATTCCCCTTGGAGCCCTGCCTTTCCGTCTGTCGCCCTCTGGCTTTCCCTATTTGGGTGTGAATATAATACAGTCCCTGGCTACCCTCCATAAAAGTAACTTTGCAAGCCTTTCTTATTAGCTGGCAGAATCCATTAAATCTTAAATCTATTCAAATTCATATTTTACCTAGGTTCTATAGGTTCTATACCTTTTTCAATGTCTTCCGATCTTTCTGCCGAAATCATTTTTTACCAAGTTGGATAGGCTCATCAATCATTTTATCTGGGAACAAATCACCTAGGATACGTTGAGCAATACTTCAAAGAAGGAGACAAGATGGAGGATTGGCACTTCCAAATTTACTGCTTTACTATTGGGCAGCCGTTATTCAAAAGATCGTGGTCTAGTGTCATGCTCCAGCTTCCAACTGGTGCTCAATAGAGGTGAAATCCTGCCAATCATCCTCCCTTTCTGCCCCACTGTCCTTGTGTCCTTCAGAGTATACGGGAAACCCCATTGTGCGCTCTACTTTGAAGCTCTGTGGACAATTTCGTCAACATTTTAGACTTTCTGCCTCTTCTCTTCTAGCCCTATCAGTATCGACCACCTATTTGTACCCTCCAAACTCCACCAGGGTTTTGTTTTGTGGCATGAGATATGTTTGGTTTGTTTCAAAGATGTATTTTTAGATGGGAAGTTTGTCAGCTTTAATGATCTCGTAGCTAAATCTATTCTAGCTCATTCTAATCTTTTGTGCTTTTTTTTGAGCCCGTAACTTTGTTCACTCTCATTTTCCCACCTTTCCTCAACTACTTCCCAAGACTTTGCTAGAGGAGATTTTGTCCCTCCTGTGGAATCGCAAGTCTGATTTCTAGATTATATGACATTATGCTGACCTCTAAACCCTCTCCAATAAACAAAATCAAGACAGACTGGGGTAGTGAACTTGACCTTGCAGATGACTGGTGGGAGGAGGACCTTCGGGTTAACTGCACATCCTCGTGTGCTCGGTTAAGTTTAATTCAGTTCAAAGTCTTGCAGAGAATTCACTACACCAAAGAAAAACTTTGTCAATTAATTCCTCCCAGACACGAATGACACGTGATAGATGTTCATTCACTCTGGCAGACCACACCCATGTGTGTTATTTGTGTTCTAAGCTGTCTGAGTATTGGTCATCCTTTTTTAATACTAAATACTAAAATTCTAGATATTGACCTGCAGCCTTGTCCTCTAATAGCTATATTTGGAGTTCCATCTTTGTTGCATAGTCTCATTAAAAGTGAAGATGACGTTGTAGCGTTTGCCTCCCTCATAGCCCGTCAGCAGATCTTACTTAACCTCTAGCACTTAGCCATCCCGGATCCGGGATCGTGAATACAGACTCAAGCTCATTACCATAACGCAACGTTAACTATTCATGAAAATCGCAAATGAAATGAAATAAATATGCCATCTCTCAAGCTTAGCCTTTTGTAAACAACACTGTCATCTCAGATTGTCAAAATATGCTTCTCAACCATAGGAAAACAATCATTTGTGTAACAGTAGCTAGCTAGCGTAGCATTTAGCGTTAGCATTAGCCTTAGCATCCAGCGGGCAACATTTCAACAAAAAACAAGAAAAGCCTTCAAATAAAATAATTTACCTTTGAAGAACTTCGGATGTTTTCAATGAGGAGACTCTGTTAGATAGCAAATGCTCAGTTTTTCCAAAAAGATTCTTTGTGTATTAGAAATAGCTCCGTTTTGTACATCACATTTGGCTACCAAAAAAACCCGAAAATTCAGTCCTCAAAACGCGAACTTTTTTCCAAATTAACTCCATAATATCGACTGAAAACATGGCAAACGTAGTTTAGAATCAATCCTCAAGGTGTTTTTCACATATCTCTTCGATGATATATCGTTCGTGGAAGCCTGGTTTCTCCTCTCTATCAAATGGAAAAATACTTGCACCTGGCGCAACGCACCAATTTCGACGCAGGACACCAGGCGGACACTTGGAAAATGTAGTCTCTTATGGTCAATCTTCCAATGATATGCCTACAAATACGTCACAATGCTGCCGACATCTTGGGGGAACGGCAGAAGGTCTAAGCTTATTCCTGTCGCATTCACAGCCATATAATGAGACATTAGAAAACAGAGCTTCAGAAATTCTGCTCATTTTCTGTTTGACGTTTCATCTTGGTTTCGCCTGTAGAATGAGTTCTGGGGCACTCACAGCCAATATCTTTGCAGATTCTGAAACTTCGGAGTGTTTTCTTTCCAAAACTGTCAATAATATGCATAGTCGAGCATCTTTTCGTGACAAAATATTGCGCTTAAAACGGGAACGTTTTTTATCCAATAATGAAGTAGCGCCCCCATAGACTCAACTGGTTTAACTGGATATCCTTCAAACCTCCCACTGCATCATCATGTTTGAAAGATCTAATGTCTTTTCTACACTTAGAAAACATGTAATACACTCTGAGAGGATGTACTGGTAACTTTTTCTTGAGATGGCAGCCTTTAATTTCCTTTTTTGAACAGTTGCCTTCTATTGATCAGGAGTAAGAATTTTGGCCAACGGGATACGGGAGGGTGTGGGAAGGAAAGGATAGTATGTTGTGATATTTTATATTTTTGTGTATGTGTACTTGTGTGCATATTTGCGTTTTATTTTTTGTGTGTATGCCGCTTTTGTTGTTAAAGGGAGGGTGGTTCAATAAGTATAGGGGTAAAAGGATATATCTGTTCAATTTGTATTTTGTATTTCTTTATATGTCCTATAAAATATTTTTAAATAAAACACACAAAAAAGACTCTCAGACCATGAGAAACAAGATTCTCTGGTCTGATGAAACCAAGATTGAACTCTTTGGCCTGAATGCCAACCGTCACGTCTGGAGGAAACCTGTCACCATCCCTACGGTGAAGCATGGTGGTGGCAGCATCATGCTGTGGGGATGTTTTTCAGCGACAGGGACTGGGATCAAGGCAAAGATGAAAAGAGCAAAGAGAGATCCTTGATGAAAACCTCCTCCAGAGCGCTCAAGACCTCAGACTGGGGGTGAAGGTTCACCTTCCAACAGGACAATTATTATTCTTTTTTAAAATTAGGCAAAGACCCTAGGCACACAGCCAAGACAACGCAGGAGTGGCTTTGGGACAAGTCTCTGAATGTCCTTGAGTGGCCCAGCAGGAGCCCGGTCTTGAACCAGATCGAACATCTTTGGAGAGACCTGAAAAAAGCTGTGTAGCGATGCTTCCCATGCAACCTGACAGAGCTTGAGAGGATCTGCAGAAAATAATGGGAGTAACTCCCCAAATACAGGTGTGCCAAGCTTGTAGCATCATACCCAAGAAGGCTTGAGGCTGTAATCGCTGCCAAAGGTGCTTCAACAAAGTACTGAGTAAAGGGTTTGAATAGTTATGTAAATGTTATTTCAGTTTTTTTAATATTTATTAACCTCTCTGGGATACACTTCTCGTTAATCCAACCACAGTGTCCGATTTCAAAAAGGCTTTTCGGCGAAAGTAGAACATATCATTATGTTAGGTCAGCAACTAGTCAAAGAAAGCATTCAGCCATTTTCCAACCAAAGAGAGGTGTCATAAAAAGCAGAAATATAGATCAAATTAATCACTAACCTTTGACGATCTTCATCAGATGACACCTCCAGGACTCAATGTTACACAATACATGTTTTGTTCGATCAAGTTCATATTTATATCCAAAAACCTCAGGTTACATTGGCGCCATGTTCAGAAATGCCTCCAAAACATCCAGAGAAATTGCAGAGCCACATCAAATAACAGAAATACTCATCATAAACTTTGATGAAAGATACATGTTTTACATAGAATTAAAGATAAACTTGTTCTTAATGCAACCGCTGTGTCAGATTTGAAAAATGCTTTACGTCAAAAGCACAATATTCAATAATCTGAGAACAGCATTCAGCCACAAAAGCAAGCCATACAGTTACCCGCCAAGTTGTGGAGTCAACAAAAGTCATAAATAGCATTATAAATCTTCACTTACCTTCGCTGATCTTCGTCGGAATGCACTCCCAGGACTCCCACTTCCACAAGAAAAGTTTGTTTCGTTTGATTACGTCCATATTTATGTCCAAATACCTCCGTTTTGTTCGCGTGTTTAGTTCACTATTCCAAAGGCACAATGCGCGAGCACAAAATCCACACGAAAAGTCAAACGAGTTCCATTACAGTTTGTAGAAACATGTCAAACGATGTTTACAATCAATCCTTAGGGTCTTTTTATAATAAATCTTCAATAATATTCCAAACCGACAATAGCGTATTCATTACAGAGGAAAAAGAAGGAACGGCGCGCCCGCGTGACCGCGCAGTAAACAACTGATTGGCCACAGCCTGTCCACTTGTTGAAACAGCTCTTATTCGATCCCCTTCTACAATAGAAGCCTCAAACAACTTTCTAAAGACTGTTGACATCTGCTGGAAGCCTTGGGAAGTGCAATCTGGCCCCAAAAACACAGCATATTGGATAGGCAATCACTTAAAAGAAACTACAAACCTCAGATTTCCCACTTCCTGGTTGGATTTGTCTCAGGTTTTTGCCTGCCATATGAGTTCTGTTATACTCACAGACATCATTCAAACAGTTTTAGAAACTTCAGAGTGTTTTCTATCCAATACTACTAATAATATGCATATATTAGCATCTGGGACAGAGTAGCAGGCAGTTTACTCTGGGCACCTTATTCATCCAAGCTACTCAATACTGCCCCCCTGTCACCAAGAAGTTTTAATTTGCAAAGAAAATGTCAACCTGTTTTGATTTGTCATTTTGGGGTATTGTGTGTAGATTGAAAAAAAAAAAAAACTAAATTCATAAATTTTATAATAAGGCCATAACAAAACGTGAAAAAAAGTCAAAGGGGTCTGAATACTTTGTGAATGCACTGTAGTGTAGACTAGTAGAGGTCATCCAAGGTGTCACTTACCGTCGCTGTGTTAATGAGCTATCAGTACCATCAACAAGGTAGTATGTGTAAGAGTTCTAAGTGGGCTCCTCTTCCTCTCTCTCTCTCTTTATATCTGTACACCTCCATCTATCCATCCATCCCTCTATAACTCTCTCTCTATATATATACCAGATGGGTAAAAAGGACAGGATATGATGATTGAATAAGGAAGAGGATAAGAATGCTGTATTGAACAACGATGGGATGTAACGTTCACAGCCAAAAGTCACAGAGCGGAGCTTCAACGGTGTCAGGATCGTCTTTATTGAGGTTGCAGCAGCTGTTAAGACTCAATCGCCACGCAGATTAACCCTTTCCTCTCTCTCAGAAGACTCTCTGGCCACATCTGTAGATGTCTATTAGCCTTCACAACACATCGTCATCCACCACTGTAGACGTCCTCCCTGCCTGTGTATCTCCTGCTAATTAATAGCCCAGGGCTATAGGGTCGGGATGGGCGGTGACTGACTGAATGAGAGGATCGTGAGTACAACACTGTCCTATTTATTGCAGCTGGGGAGGGTGGTGGGAGTAGACGCAACATCACAGAGCCAGACTTAACAACCCACTTATGTCTGCTCCATAGTGACTGGCGGTTGAGTGCTATTGTCCCAGTCATAACCCAGAACCTGTCTGGATATAGACAAAAGCAGGCATATAAAGCAGACATACTGTTACCGGGTAGAATAGTGATAACATGCAACCAGGTAAAACATGCAGCCAGTTTACAGACAAAAATGCATCCACATAATTGTGTACAGAGACTTTCTGTGCTAGACTGAGAGGTCCGTTTGGCTTTTACATGCAATGTTCTTAATGCCATGAATGACATGTAAAATGTGTAGCTCTGTGAATATTTGCCTGGATTCAACATGACAACATAATGTGTGCTGTGAGGCCACTCTCCCAGTTCAATTAGGCCATTTGTTGCTCAATTACTATCAGGTGCCCTATCATCGAGCAAATTACCTGCCTCCTGAACATGATTCATCCTAAGAAACTTCAATGTGTGGCCATGAGGCTGGGCTCGCCACCTAGAGCTGTTTCAAGGGCAAGGTCACACCTCTTATCCTTAAGGATCGGTCCCTTTTTTTTCAATTTTCTCCTAAAATGACATATTGACAAATCTAACTGCTTGTAGCTCAGGACCTGAAGCAAGGAAATGCATATCCTTGATACCATTTGAAAGGAAACACTTTGAAGTTTGTGGAAATGTGAAATGAATGTAGGAGAATATAACACATTAGATCTGGTAAAAGATAACAACACAAAGAAAAGAAACATGCATTTTCTTTTCATCGTCTTTGAAATGCAAGAGAAAGGCCATAATGTACTATTCCAGGTTAGGCACAATTTAGATTTTGGCCATTAGATGGAAGCAATGCATGTGCCAAGTTTTAGACTGATCCAATGAACCATTGCATTTTCGTTCAAAATGATGTATCAAGACTGCCCAAATTTGCCTAATTGGTTTATTAATACATTATCAAGTTCATAACTGTGCACTCTCCTCAAACAATAACATGGTATTCTTTCACAGCACACAAACAGCATCTGGACTGTGGTGCTAAGCGACTATGCTAATGACTTAGGTCCTGTCTAGCCAAATGTATTCTCTCCCCCACAATCTGCATTTTGGTATCAGTAAAGGATTTGCTCCATGGGAAGTGGGGCACATAACTTGGAGGAGATAGATGGATAGAGAGACTCAATCTGGGAGAGGAGAGGAGAAGCAATGGAGGGATTGTTGTCATCTCTTTTGCCTCGAGGGCAAATGTATTTCCATGAAAAGCCTGAATCCAAGTAATCTACTTTAGTATTGTAACCTGTCTTTTGTCTGTAATTATCTCATCTTCAACCCATTACTCTAATTTATCTGGCAGCTTGGCAACTTTTACATCTAGTTTCTATTCCCATCAAGATGTCTGTGTAGTACTGCTTTGAGTATGTAACTGAAAATGAGACACTTGATTGGTATTGATCCATTCATTTTTTTATCACTCTTTCTGCAGGTATCACAGCTGCCTGATTAATGTCATTATCTATCTACCAGTGGATGTTTCACGCCAATATAAATAAAACATTCCTCTGCAGAGCACCCATTTGGAGTAATTTCTAATCTTACCTACTGTATTTGTCTGTGTGAACATGTGTGTCTTGGTGTGTATGTGTGTGGCATGTTACCCACTAACACGTCTCTCTCTCTCTTTCTGCAGTTACCATGGAAACTATTATGTTCTTCCTCTTTTCACTCCTGGTGTATGTGGCTGGTAAGTGCCCCCTCCTCCCCTCAGCCACTACCAACACCACTAACACCAGCACGACGACCACACTATCCACAGGGAGGCAGGAGACACAGGGGAGGGCCGTGGCATGACATGGCAGGCATGGGGTTTTGACTGAGCATTAGTGGATTGACTTATTCTGGAGCCTGAGGCTTCCTTCCTTTGCATGCATAGTACAGTGTGTGTGTGTTATGTATATCCCAAGTATAATGTAATATACTGTATATCACAAGTATATTTAGGCCATGACACACATACAGGAACTGTTTAACTCTGCTGCAGATCATAGGTTCTATACATCAGTTGAGAGAGCAACTGAGCCATCCATGTTATGTATTCTTCTATAGAAGACTGGTGTTATCCATACTGTTTGCCTCTCACTCTTTCTCGTCTGTCAATCAGACTAACCTTCCACATTCTATCGCTTTGGTATTTTCCCACCTCTCTTCAGTTCACATTCTGTTCTGGTTTCTCTTTCTCTCTCCCTTTCTTCTTTTGTCTCCAGATTAAACATCTCTCCTTTTCCCTCTTCCCTTTCTCCATCTCCAGATGTACATGTTTCTCTATCAATCTCCCTCCCACTATAATTCAGTGTTTTTCATACACACACACTCCCCATGCTGTGTGACTCCCTGTCTGTTGATATGAATACACATGCTGAGTAGAGTGCACACACACACACACACACACACAGTCTTGTACAACTAACCTTCTGGCGACACACAATTCAGTCCCATTCAAAATTGTCCCTAAACCTAACCCTAGCCTGTAGTCTTACCCTTACCCTAACCTTAACCCAAAAGCCTAACCTTAACTCTAACCCTAACCCTAAGCTCCTAACACTTAATGTAATTCTAACCCTAACACTAATTCCAACCTTAACCCTAAACCCCCTAGAAATAGCATTTGACCTTGTGGGGACTAACAAAACATCCCCAGTTGGTCAAATGTTGTTTCTCTTGGTCCCCACAAGAATAGTTAAACACGTCCACACACACACACACACAATGGGGGAGTGGAGCAGAAAGAAGGTCTGGGGTTTGTGCAATGGGCCGAACAGTGTTTGCTGATGGGAATTTAGGAAATTAATTGACACAGTGAGTGAGGGTTGGAAGAATAGAGTAGGGGAGGAGGAGGACGGGAGATAACTGAGGCGATCCATTCAACTAATAATCCACAAGGCCAGTGCCATTGCACAACTGGATGTGAATACTGCAGCCTGTCAAGAGCCCTATCCAAGCTCTGATGTGACATACTGTCGTTCAAATATGAGCCAATAAGAATTCTGAATTACAGTGCATTCGGAAAGTATTCAGACCCCTTGACTTCTAACGCTACAGCCTTATTCGAAAATGCATTCAATTGTTTTGTTTTTCTCAACAATCTACACACACTACCGCAAATGTATTAAAAATTACAAACTGAAATATTACATTTACATAAGTATTCAGACCCTTTACTCAGTACTTGAAGCACCTTTGGCAGCGATTACAGCTTTGGCAGCCTCGAGATATTCAGAGACTTGTCATTGTCTTGTTGGAAGGTGAACCTTCACCCCAGTCTGAGGTCCTGAGTGCTCTGGAGCAGGTTGTCATCAAGGATCTTGCTGTACTTTGATCTGTTCATCTTTCCCTTGATCCCGACTAGTCTCCCAGTCCTTGCCGCTGAAAAACATCCCCACAGCATGATGCTGCCACCACAATGCTTCACCGTAGGGTGGGTGCCAGGTTTCTTCAGACATGACGCTTGGCATTCAGGCCAAAGAGTTCAATCTTGGTGTCATCAGACCAGAGAATCTTTTTTCTCATGGTCTGAGAGTCCTTTAGGTGCCTTTTGGTAAACTCCAAGCGGGCTGTCATGTGCCTTTTGATTGGTAGAGTGTTTCAGAGATGGTTGTCCTTCTGGAAGGTTCTCCCATCTCCACAAACTCTGGAGCTCTGTCAGAGTGACCATCGGGTTCTTGGTCAGCTCCCTGACCAAGGCCCTTTCCTCGATTGCTCAGTTTGGCCGGGCGGCCAACTCTAGGAAGAGTCTTGGTGGTTCCAAACTTATTCCTTTTAAGAATGATGGATGCCACTGTGTTCTTGAGGACCTTCAATGCTGCAAAATGTTTTTGGTACCCTTCTCCAGATCTGTGCATCAAAACAATCCTGTCTCGGAGCTCTACGGACAATTCCTTCAACCTCATATCTTGGTTTTTGCTCTGACAACTGTGGGACCATTCGAAACACATCCAATCAATTGAGTTTACCACAGGTAGACTCCAATTAAGTTGTAGAAACATCTCAAGGATGATCAATGGAAACATAATGCACCAGAGCTCAATTTTGAATTTCATAGCAAAAGGTCTGAATCCTTCTGTAAACAAGGTATCTTTTTTTCTGAAAACCGGTTTTTGCTGTCATTATGGGGTATTGTGTGTAGATTGAGGGAAACATTTATGTAATCCATTTTAGAATAAGGCTGTAATGTAACAAAATGTGGAAAAAGTCAAGGAGTCTGAATACTTTCCAAATGCACTGTATGTTCTAAGTGTTGGGTTCTAATTATTAGAGTAAGACCTTGACGGACACGGTGAACGCTTCAACCAAGTTTATTCTTCCCAAAGGATCGAACAGCTGAATCGACGAACACATATTCACACAAGCACTGATTTAACCCTTCTCCTATGCTGTTTCCTCCACATCTGAACAGCCAATGCATCTCTGTTGCTAGAAAGAACCTTAGTGATATCTGTTGTTCCCCACTTCATCTAACCTGACCTCTAACCCAAAGTGCTCACTCTTCCCCAACTAAAGGCTGTCATGGTTATTGGTACCAGACGGTGTCTCTTCTCCTCCCAGAGGATCCCTTCCATATGATCCCTGATGGCTAACAATAATGTATCCTGACATAATCTCCCTCAGTGACATTAATAAGTATTATTCTCTCTCTCTCTCTCTCTGTCTGTCTCTGTCTGTCTCTGTCTCTCTGTCTCTCTCTGTGTCTCTGTCTCTCTCTCTGTCTCCCTCTCTCTGTCTCTCTGTCTCTCTCTGTCCCTCTCTCTCTCTGTCTCCCTCTCTCTGTCTCTCTTTCTCTCTCGCTCTGTCTCTCTCTCTCTGTCTCTCTTTCTCTCGCTCTCTCTGCCTCTCTCTGTCTCTCTCGCTCTCTCTGTCTCTCTCTCAGCAGTAGCAGACCCAAGTGCAGAGGGTGAGTAACCTGTGTGTACAATGTGTTTAGCCATGTTAACCCCAGCCCCGTTATACTTTTTGGTATGTACAGCATTGAAAACTGCTATGATTGTTAGATGTGCGATATGGCTAGTATCTCATTGCCTTGCCTTTTCCTGTGCCTGTATTTTCAGATGGTAAAAAGGAGAAGAAAGAGGTGGACCCATTTGTCTATGGTAAGTAGACCACTGTTAGTGCATCTTGATGCTCTTCCCCATCAACTGACAGTGTTACGATAGCCAAGAGAGTTTCTTAAGTAGACGTCTGTGTCTCTGTGTAGACTATCATAGCCTGCGGATCTGTGGACTGGTCTTTGGCGTGGTACTCTTCGCGCTGGGCATCCTCCTCATCCTCAGTAAGTCTTCATACTTCAGTAAGTCTACCTACGCAGCACATGTACTTTATGGGCCTTCGATTGTTGATTTTAAGATCGGGTTGATGATTTGTTGTCGGTTCTAGGCCGAAAATGTCGCTGCAGTTCCAATCAGGAGAAGAAGCCCAAGTAAGTCAGCATTTGTGCCTGATTGGTCGATTACATTTCTGCTCTGTTGTTATGGGGCTGTGTTCTCCGTCTCTGGTCACCATGACAACCAACATCTGTCCCCTTGGTTCTGTTGCAGGGCCCCTGGAGACGAAGAGGCTACGGCAGAGACCCTGATCGTGTCCAAGGGTGAGAGAACTGTCACTCCCCACTCACCCCTCACACACACCCCCTTCGAACACCCTTGACACCAGTCCATGGTCGAGGTCAACCTTTGGGAATGATTTTTCGTAGTTGATGCCTAGGTTCCCCCACATGTTACGGCCACTGTTTGAAATGACTACCCCAGCCTCACTGGCTTTTCATGAAGTCATGTGAGTTTCCTTGATTCCTCCTCTTCTATCCAATCACAGCTAAGGAGCCAGAGCCAGAGCCAGAGCCTGAAGCTAAGGCTGAGAACTGAGTCAGCCCAACCAGACTGACCCCCACCTGACCGAATCAACCACATCTGCCACTGAACCACTACCTAACGACCAACACAACAACCATGACGATGATGACGACGGCAACAAAAGGTGATGATGCTGGGCAAAAATAATGATGATGAACGAAGATGATAATGAAGAATGAAGATGATGCAAAAGGAATACTGTGCTCTGTTGTTATGGGGCTGTGGGGCTGGGTAGAGGATAGGAGTGTGTAGACGGGGGTGGGGGGGATAATGCAGATGTAAATAGACCTCTAACCTATTGTTCCGTGCTCTGTGCCCGTGTATGTGTCTCAGTGATCTCGTGTGTACCTGTGCCTTTCTGCGACACTCTGTCTCCAGTTTGTTGTCTTAGCCAGTGACACCTTTTTACAGATCGTCTTTACCCCAGTTCTTAATAAGTAAGAGATTTGTCAAGAAATGTTCTTCTTGTTTGTGTTTAGCTTAAATTCTGTGTTTCTATCGTCTTTAGATTCTAGAGGTTACTGTTTGCTATATTTTTGTTGTTGCTGTTATCACCATCACTCTTGTAACACTTGTCCTCAATGCTGTTTTTCACGTAGTAGATTCTATACTATGTATACATGCATACATATTAGTATAAATAGTCTATACACAGTTATAGCTATATATATTGAAATATATGTGTGCCTGTGTGGGTACATGAGTTTGGGTGGTGTGTGTGTATGTGTATGTGTGTGTGTGTCTGAGAGGTTGTGTGTTTTTGACTGTGTTGCGCCTTACACACGAGAATCCAACTGCCACAGTTTGCTGACCAAGCACAAGAATGCATCAGAGTTAACTAGGAGCTCACCAACAGTACTTACTGTAGTAAAGTGAGCTCCTACATCAGCTGTATCACTGCCTTGTCCTAGAAGAAAAAAAACGTCCAATCTAGTCTCCTCCTCTGCCATTGGCTGAGCCGGGGCGATACCGCCCTCAGAGGCAGGCTAGGATTGGCCGGTTCCCACACCAGTGCCGCAAATCTGTGTCCTCTATCGTTTATTTGAGAAGCAACAGTAGCTGATTGCAAAATCAGTCTCTCAACCAATGGCGTTTCGCTGTTTTGTATTGGATGATTGGTTATGCATTTAGTTAATGAGAGCGCGGGCCTGTGTGTGAGTGATCGAGAGTGTGTGTCGATGCTAAGTGTGCCAGAGTCATAGTTTTAGACGCCAAATTAGGTGGAAGAAAACAAAAGGAAAATATAATTTGCTCTGTATCAGATGTCAGGTAAAGCTTGTTACGCAGTACGATATATGGAGTCTCATGCGGAGTATCATTGTTACAACAACAAACAAAAAAAGACACACTGTCACGACAATAAGTAACTAACTCTGTTCGTTCTGTGCATGAGGTTGTATTGTAATAGCTGCATTTTGTGCTTGTAGCATAGAAATAAAGTGTCTCTCACCAATGACCTTCACTTATTTGTTCATTTATGCAGTTTTAATTGTAACGTTATGTTGTGGTTTACTTGTTTGGTTGACTTATATGGAGAAAAATAGCCACCAACCACTGCTCACCTGTGATTCTGGTCATAATTGTGGTAAGCTACAAAGTCACACGACCAAGAACTACAACACAATGGCAATGCAATGAACCTGCCAATTCCCGAACTCAAAGTCACTCAAGGTTGTGTGAGTGCTACTTCAAAGGTAAGGTACAAAATGGCGTGCATTTCCTGCTAGGTTAATCACAGTAATGTGAACACTGCGCCTCAAATGATTCCAAAGGTTACCATCTCACACTATTTATCGGGTCTGAAGGCCAAGTTTTATAGGCCTGTAAACATGTAAATGACTGGCTGATTGGGGGCAGGGCAAGCCGGGCAGGCTGAATTATGGGGGAGGGAATGGGGTTGACGGGGCAGGAGGTGACTGGAGTGCAGCTGACTGCAGAGACACACCTGAGAGGATCTCACACAGCCAGAGGAGCCCTCCAGCACCACAGGTGAGTCCAACCTGGTTCTACCAAACCTATGACTAGAGATTGATAGACCGTTGGTACTTCAAATACGTAATAGGAGCACTCGTCGGATGAACGTTGTTGAATTATTGCTTACTTAACTCGAGCAACTCATAAGCAATCGCAGCCAGCGAATCATGTATAGTTTGGGAAACACTGTGTAGTTGGGGAAAGGGCCAGCTTTTCATAAATCATCAGATTTTGATCCCCAATCTTTATAATGTCAATAACATGGTGTGTTACTCTTCTATACATACATATTGATCAGTGAAAGGGAAAACTACTGGTCTATAATTACATTGAATAATACTATCGAACTAGCAATAAGCCTTTATTGATGTTGACTTTCTCAGGATGTTCTACAAATCACGTATAATTTGACTTTGCGAAAGTATTCGGCCCCCTTGAACTTTGCAACCTTTTGCCACATTTCAGGCTTCAAACATAAAGATATAAAACTGTATTTTTTTGTGAAGAATCAACAACAAGTGGGACACAATCATGAAGTGGAACGACATTTATTGGATATTTCAAACTTTTTTAACAAATCAAAAACTGAAAAATTGGGCATGCAAAATTATTCAGCCCCTTAAGTTAATACTTTGTAGCGCCACCTTTTGCTGCGTTTACAGCTGTAAGTCGCTTGGGGTATGTCTCTATCAGTTTTGCACATCGAGAGACTGACATTTTTTCCCATTCCTCCGTGCAAAACAGCTCGAGCTCAGTGAGGTTGGATGGAGAGCATTTGTGAACAGCAGTTTTCAGTTCTTTCCACAGATTCTCGATTGGATTCAGGTCTGGACTTTGACTTGGCCATTCTAACACCTGGATATGTTTATTTTTGAACCATTCCATTGTAGATTTTGCTTTATGTTTTGGATCATTGTCTTGTTGGAAGACAAATCTCCGTCCCAGTCTCAGGTCTTTTGCAGACTCCATCAGATTCTTCCAGAATGGTCCTGTATTTGGCTCCATCCATCTTCCCATAAATTTTAACCATCTTCCCTGTCCCTGCTGAAGAAAAGCAGGCCCAAACCATGATGCTGCCACCACCATGTTTGACAGTGGGGGTGGTGTGTTCAGCTGTGTTGCTTTTAAGCCAAACATAACGTCTTGCATTGTTGCCAAAAAGTTCAATTTTGGTTTCATCTGACCAGAGCACCTTCTTCCACATGTTTGGTGTGTCTCACAGACACACCAAACATGTGGCAAACTTTAAACAACACTTTTTATGGATATCTTTAAGAAATGGCTTTCTTCTTGCCACTCTTCCATAAAGGCCAGATTTGTGCAATATACGACTGATTGTTGTCCTATGGACAGAGTCTCCCACCTCAGCTGTAGATCTCTGCAGTTCATCCAGAGTGATCATGGGCCTCTTGGCTGCAGCTCTGATCAGTCTTCTCCTTGTATGAGCTGAAAGTTTAGAGGGACGGCCAGGTCTTGGTAGATTTGCAGTGGTCTGATACTCCTTCCATTTCAATATTATCGCTTGCACAGTGCTCCTTGGGATGTTTAAAGCTTGGGAAATCTTTTTGTATCCAAATCCGGCTTTAAACTTCTTCACAACAGTATCTCGGACCTGCCTGGTGTGTTCCTTGTTCTTCATGATGCTCTCTGCGCTTTTAACGGACCTCTGAGACTATCACAGTGCAGGTGCATTTATACAGAGACTTGATTACACACAGGTGGATTGTATTTATCATCATTAGTCATTTAGGTCAACATTGGATCATTCAGAGATCCTCACTGAACTTCTGGAGAGAGTTTGCTGCACTGAAAGTAAAGGGGCTGAATAATTTTGCACGCCCAATTTTTAGTTTTTGATTTGTTAAAAAAGTTTGAAATATCCAATAAATGTCGTTCCACTTCATAATTGTGTCCCACTTGTTGTTGATTCTTCACAAAAAATACAGTTTTATATCTTTGTTTGAAGCCTGAAATGTGGCAAAAGGTCGCAAAGTTCAAGGGGGCCGAATACTTTCGCAAGGCACTGTATTTCATCGTTTTAATGTCTTCACTATTATTCTACAATGTAGAAAATAGTACAAATAAAATAAAAACCTTGAATGAGTAGGTGTGGCCAAACCTTTTGACTGGTACTGTATGTCTACACACAGGCAAACACACTCTCACAACTTTCACAGCTCGTACTTACACACACGTGAGACTAGCCGAACAACGTTTTAATCTCACAATCCATGCAATTAATGATTAAAGGCATAGAGATTTAGATGAAAAGAACAGAACAGAGTACTGATTGTGTGTGTGTGTGTTTGCGTGTGCGTGCATGTGCATGTGTAAATCAATATCTCTACTACCGTCTCTAGGAATTAGTCAGATACATGAAGATTAAGAACCAGCTGAAGCAATTTGTTTGGACATCTAATGTTCCTTATCCTGTCAACGGACTTTCATAAAAACTGGATAAAAACATTAAAAACCATTCCTCAGATTTATTAAAAACAGATTGTTGAAATGTAATCCGTCTGAATCCATAACCACGCGAGACAATGGCTTTCAGAACTAACAGAATGCCTGTTTTCATTGGTAGTGCTACTGAGATAAATGATTTGCTAACTAAACAAACTAAAAATATGTTACATTTTAACCATTTTTGTTTGCCCTGTCAGCAACACCGGTGTCAAACCAAAAAGCATGCCACGCTACAATGAATGACTAGGGAGCCAACAAATGTTATTGTAGACACGGATGCAGCTTTTGTATATCTCTTACTCATTTCCTTCATCCGGACAGACAGACACACAGACCGGCCATCATGTCCGCCGCTGGAGGTACGTTTCAATTACCGGTCATAGACACTAATAGCTTGTTTTTTTTTGCCCAGAGGTTTAATGTTTTGACTCACTATGTTGTATTCTAGTTCATGGTGATTGACCATAATACATTTCATTTTTTTTTTTTTCATGGAGATCGTGCCCATAGGTGTCCCCTCTAGTCCCAGTTCTCTCTTATACTATGGGTTTATCAGGCAAGAGGCACAACCTGTGACCTGATCATGTTTCATGTACATCATTAGCCAGTCAGGTAATGGGCAGAAAGCCACAGGGAACCATGTGCTAGCTCGTTGTTCTAGCTCGTTGCTCTAGCTACATAGTAAACATTGATTTGCTATGCTTACAGCTATAGAGACCCGACACCAGCTAGCTAGCTTCGCGGTGCACTGCGAGACATACAGTACAAATCCCAAAGCACCTTCACGTAGTCAAGCAAACCACTCTCAGTCGCCACTACTTCCCGTTGACTGAGTGAGACACAACATGTTAGCCTGCTCCTTATCTATGGAGCGGTCAAACAAATCAGGTACCATGGAACATCGAAACATATTGGCATGACCTGCTCTGGGAGATTTACATTGACTTCCTGTGGGTCAGGTTTACTTTTGAGCCAGTCATGTATTATTAGAAACCGGGACATTTGAGCCCTGGATGCTGATTGGCTGAAAACCATGGTACTGTCTATTAGACAAGATGGTGTATGTTTGTGTATGTACATTGCATGGGGATCATTAAACTGCATACGGCATTTGAAATCGGGCGCACAGGAAATCCACAACCATAAACATAGACAGGAGCCTCCTGCGTAGGCAGCCATTGACGCTTACCCAGATCCATGTAGGTAGAGGATCAGAGGGGACCACTTCTTTATGAGTCTACCCCTCTCATGGGACAACAGTATGTTTCTTTGCCTACTCTATTTCTGTCACCCCTGTGTGTGTCGGCCTGTAGAGTGTGTATATCCTCTTGGAAATTACCTCGTGTTCTCTGCTCTCTCCTCAGCTCCCGAGTACAACCCTGATGCAGAATTTGTGTATGGTAAGAGACAACAAAATGGTACTGCAGGAAATAATTATCTGACAGACAGTCATTTGGTAATTTGATAACGCCTAATTGCAAGGAAAGAGTGAGTGAGCTAGAGAGCGAGAACGAGAGCAAGAACGAGAGAGAGCGAGAGCGAGCTGTTGCCACAAGAAAAGTGCAACCAGTGAAGAACAAACACCATTGTAAATACAAACCATATATATTTTTATTTATTTTCCCTTTTGTACTTTAACTATGTGCACATAATATTACCTTTTTTTTTTAACTTTTTGTGAGTGTAATGTTTACTGTAAAACAGTTTTGTTTCTTATCTATTTCACTTGCTTTGGCAATGTAAACAAGTTTCCCATGCCAATAAAGCTCTTAAATTGAATTGAATTGAAATTGAGACAGTGACAGAGAGAGACAGAGACAGAGAGAGAGAGAGAGACAGATAGAGATGTTGCCATAGGTGAACTTATGATGGGTGTGTCCTCTGTGTTGTAGACTACCAGACTCTTCGTATTGGAGGTCTGACTTTTGTTGCGGTCATCATGATCCTGTCTGTTCTCCTGCTGGCCAGTGAGTCCCCAGACCAGACTCTGTGTGTGTGTGTGTATATGTCTATGTGTGTGTGTGTGTGTGTGTGTGTGTGTGTGTGTGTGTGTGTGTGTGTGCGTGTGTGCACTCTCCAACCTGACATACATCTAACAACCCCATTTTAAACCAATTTAATGATAGTGTTCTCTATTGCCTTGCTGTCTATTAGGGGAATGGGGAGTGCTGTAATAGACTGTATCATCAGTACTCACTGATTGTCTTTCTCTCATCCCCTAGGCAACAAAATCCGCCAGTGTGGAAAGCCCCGGGTGAGTGTCCTGATATCAGACAATGGAACACAAAGATGAGATACAGGCTACATCTTGAATGAGAGGCAGTCCACATCCATCTGTCATTGGTCAAGAAATGAACATGTGGTGTTGTTGATACCACAGTAACCCATTGAGCAAGTTGCTCTCGGGGAAAGCAGTATTTAAGTGACATCTGCTGGTTTGCATTTTGAGACATAGAATAAGGGGTCTGGAAGACTTACTTGACTGAAGCACTCCTATAAGGAGCGTAGGCCGTTAATGAATGCCATCCAATCTCACTCGGTTTGGGCCAAGTTTTTCCAGGTCAACACCAGTTGTGGCAGCTCTAAATACTGTCTGCCTGAACACTTCCAAGTGTTTCTTGGGTACTGGAATAATGCGAGATTATTCATGACGGATGAATGATGGCCCACAATGTACATAGTTCTAATGAATCAGTTGTACATATTACTAGACGTAATAGTACGAGTAATTTAGGCTTTCATTCACATTCATACCAAAATCCATTAGTTCAATTCTTGACTGTTACATCTATCTACTACACCCGAAGGGAGGAATATATAAATGGCATTGTAACGGTCACTATTTTACAAGTCACTATTTTTTAACAAGAGAATATTCTGTGAATTCTATTGTTAATATCCTGCCCTTCTGCTATGTGTGTTCCAGCAAAGAACGATTGAAGAGGTTCACCTACCGTAGGACGGCTGGGCTCTTGTATGTTGTTGACTGTATTGTGTGAGACTGCGTTCCTTTTTTATTGATAAACTCTAGACCCACTGTAGCTGTCCTGTGTTTAATACAAAGTAAGTTGAAAATTAACCTGTGTAAATTTGACAAAGTGTTATACTGGGTTGCAGATAGCCTATTAGTTACCGAAAGGTCACAAGTTTGAATCCCAGAGGGGACAAATCTGTCCATGTGCTCTTGAGCAAGGCACTTAACCCTAATGGCTTCGGTAAGTCGCTCTGGATAAGAGCATCTGCTAAAATGTAAATGAGTCACTGAGATCATGTAATTCTGTGGTATTAGGCCTTTACTTTGCCAAGTAGTACTGTAGCCTCTATGTTAGCAGAAGCCTAAAATGAACCACTGCCAAGAGGTCTGGATATTAATGGCTCAGAAAGTTAAGTGCCCAGTAACCGTAAATGTGATGGTTCAAGCCCTGCTGTCCGCTCTCAATCGTTTCAGTAGTGAATTAATACCGTATGTGGCCACGAGATGGAGGCAAAACATTGTTTGGCCATGACCATAGACTTGTCTTATGCTATGAGCAAACCTGAAAAACATCCAAGGGTGTACTCATTAGTTGGATTACGTTGCAAAATGTTGTCTGTTTAATCCAAAAGCTGTTGAGTTCTGTTTAGTTCTTAAATGGAAATTGTAGTTCAGTCAAGTCCCTCTTAAAAAAAAATATGCAGGTGGAAGAAGTTGGATTGAACCCCGCAGACTTCATTCCACTTTGGAGCATGGAAGAATTGTTCATTTATACATGTGTGCAGCTTGTGCCAAACACTTCGCAGACTATTCGGATTGGAATGGCAATGAGTGGAAACCATACATTTAAAAATGAACTTACAACTTTCATTTTTAAGCACTCAACAGCTTTTACGAAACGTTGAAGGGCGTTCGGAGCAAACGGTTGCCGTTGTAGACCAGTAGGCTTAGTCTACACACCTCTCTCTTTGTCTCTTTTGTGCAGCTCCTGCAGGACCTCCTCTAGGTCAAAGGGGCTCAGCAGTGTCCTTCTGTAAACACCGTCCTCCACCCCCACAACAGCCACACTGTGTTAGGGTGTGAATGCACACACATGCACACATACACAGAGACTAATTTACCTATCATCATCCCGTTGTGATCATAATCTTTCTCACTCTTTTACATTTCCTTGATCACCATCTCTCTCTCTCACACACACGCACACGCATGCACGCAGGCAGGAACACACTCACACACCTACCTATAGGCTAAATGGGTGAATATCCTATGGACATTTAACGAAAATAGCCAAGATTTTTTGGCTTGTAGTTCTCTGAACTATCAACAATCATCCCATCTTCAATGTGTTATCCTTTCCACGAATTCTCATGATCTTGCAACCTTGTCACAGGTAGGCCTAAAAATAGCCTAGGCAGTGACCACCTCTACCTATATTTAATTTGACCCTATTTTATAGTCACATAATTATTAGCCTAAGCTAAGAGAATGGATGTTATCGTACAGTTTTCAATGTAACTGACCGTAGGCCATGCCTAGGCTACAGACGAGGCCTAAGCTACGTGAAATGGGTTGCACCCAATGACTGTATACAGTATATGACTGTACGCGCCACATGCTGTTGTTTTTGCTGAGATATTGAACTCGTTTTGAAGTGCATCATCTTGCTATAGGCTACAAGCAGCGTTGGATGATTATATCGTGCTGACGATGACAAAGTGCATTAATCATGGCGCCAGGGCCGCGCTAATTATCCCAGAATAAATAAGTTGTTACAGCCAGGGACAGTAGCTGTCAGTGGAAAGTCCACAACACCACGACGGCAAACACCTTCCTCCCTGAAACAAGGTTATTTAGCTTAGGCAACTGCATAATATATTCCTCCATCTCAATCTTTGTTTCAGACTTCTATAACAACAAAGAGGAAAAGGCAGTGAGTCGAAGCATCGTCTCTGCTTTAGTTTTCGAAATGATTGGGAGGAGCGGTTTTTGACATATTAATTTATCCTGAGCACATTCCCATTCGTTGGCGATGTCAATTTTAACTAACTCTTTTCAAAATACACTATATATACAAAAGTATGTGGAAACCTCTTCAAAATAGTGGATTTGGCAAATTCACCCACACCCGTTGCGGACAGGTGTATAAAATCGAGCACACCGCCATGCAATCTCCATTGACAAACATTGACAGTAGAATGGCCTTCCTTAAGAGTTCAGTGACTTTCAACGTGGCCGCATCATAGGATGGCACCTTTCCAACAAGTCAGGTCATCAAATGTATGCGCTGCTAGAGCTGCCCGGTCATCTGTAAGTGCTGTTATTCTGTACTGGAAACATCTAGGAGCAACAATGGCTCAGCCGCGAAATGTTAGGCAACACAAGCTCACAGAACAAGACCGTCTGTCCTCGGTTGCAACACTCACTACCGAGTTCCAAACTGCCTCTGGAAGCAACGTCAGCACAATAACTATTTGTAGGGAGCTTCATGAAATGAGTTTCCATGGCCGAGCAGCCGCACACAAGCCTAAGATCACCATGCGCCAGCTGGAGGGGTGTAAAGTTTGCCGCCATTGGATTCCGGACCAGTAGAAATGCATTCTCTGGAGTGATGAATCACGCTTCACCATCTGGCAGTTCAAAGGACAAATTTGGGTTTGGTGGATGCCAGGAAAATGCTACCTGCCTGAATGCATTGTGCCAAATGTAAAGTTTGGTGTTGGAGGAATAACAGTGTTGGGCTATTTTTCATGGTTCGTGGTAGGCCCCTTAGTTCCAGTGATTGAAAATCTTAATGCTACAGAATACAACGACATTCTAAATGATTCTGCGCTTCCAACTTTGAGGCAACAGTTTGGGGAAGGCCCTTTCCTGCACAGAGCCCTGACCACAACCCCATCGAACACCTTTGGGATGAATTGGAACTCTGACTGTGAGCCAGGCCTAATCTTCCAACATCAGTGCCTGACCTCATTAAAGCTCTTGTGGCTGAACGGAAGCAAGTTCCCGCAGCAATGTCCAACATCTAGTGGAAAGCCTTCCCAGAAGAGAGGAGGCTGTTATAGCAGCAAAGGGGGGGACCAATTCCATGCCCATGATTTTGGAATGAGACGTTTGACGAGCAGGTGTCCACATACTTCTGGTCGTGTCGTGTACTGACTTTTATGTTCACTAGCTATACAGGCAAACACTGCCAAGTACTAAACAGAAAACAAATCAAAACTACGCTGATCACGTCGGCCAATCACATTCTCCGTACCTAAGGCACTTAAACACCGCTGGTGACAACTTGAGAGAGATCTCAGTCTGGCAAACTGCTATAGGTAAAGTTTTTTTTTAAATATTTGTAATCTATTTAGTAATAGAAACATACTACCATCAATGAAAGCTGTAAATTAACTCCCAACTTTACGTAAAACGCACAACCTTAGCAACGTAGATAGCTAGCTACAAGAAGTAGACCTGTTACTAACTAGCAGGAGCAGATGGCTTTATAACGAGCATTCCATTCCGGGACAGAGAGATTAAGCTATCACTATTCCAAGTAAAAATGTAAGACTAAAAAAAAGTAGTATTGTAAACCTAATACAGTCATCAGGGCAGGACTCACTCATTTCATTCAAACTGACAAATAGGAAATGCAACATACTCCATGTCAATAGGCCTAGTTGGAGTAGGATGCGGAGCACCCTGCCTGTATCCTTTTCCTTGCAGCTTGGTTCATTGGTTCTGTCGATGACAATCATACCCATAACATGATGCTGCCACCACAATACTTGAAAATACAGAGGAACAGCATTGCTTTCCTTCCAAATTACTGTTCTGTATGACAAAGAGAAAAGAAGGAAGCTTGTGTTCAACAAATCATCCATTCTGTTTTCAACAAGGCCAGTAAGTAATACTGCAAGACGGCACGGCAAATAAATGAACGTTTTTGGCCTAAATTAAAAAACTACAGAGTAAAATCCTCTGTATTTTCAAGTGTTGTGGTAGCAGAATCATGTCATTGGTATGCTTGTCACTGACAGGGACTAGAGAGTTTCGCTGGATCAAAAATAAATATGAAAGGAGCAGGGCCTAGTTAGAGGAAGTCAAAGGAAAACCCACCTCAGTCTTTTGGTCCAGTCTCAGTCATGACTTAAATTTGCTTAAAAAATATATATTTTTGCATATGGTTTTTGTTTCTTTTTTCAAAATACTTGCTGGATTATCTGATTTCCATGTGGTCCTGGGTGATGACATGAACACAACACTCATCCTGACAATGGATAAATCTAACAAATTGGGTACTGCACCTCCTCCCACCATAGCATTGTGAAATATGGTCTCTGATTTTACACTAGCAGATATATAACATAACCCACAGCTGAAGAATATACTTTTTACTTCGCTAGACTGATCATTTTCAAGGATAGATTACACATCACTTTCATCACAGTTAGTGCATCTAGTTCAGAAGGTGAAAATTGTACATGTGTCTATGCCTGATCATAATGCAAATGTATGCAAATTGCCTACAACCAATGCTCCAAATCGTGCCACAAGGTGGAGATTTAATCACACACACTGATTTACATGAATTTATCCTCCGCAACAAAGAGTCTGTGAATGACAAGATATTCCTGTGGGATGCCATTCAAGGGTTCATTATGAACAATGCAATGGCGTTTGCTTCTGGTTTGAACAAGTCTCAACCGAAAGAAAACTGGAGTCCACTCTATCCTTACTAACTCGTCAACGGCAGAACAGTTTCTCCGCAGAAAAAGAGAGAGAATTATTCATCATAATATCCAAGTTAAATTCCTCGCTCAGATTAAGAGCAGGATATCTCATTCGTAGAGGCAGACAAACTGATTATCTGGGCAGTAACACACCTCGCCTCCTCTTCGCTAGTAAATAAGGATAGGCCCTCTATGGAAAGACGAGACTCTCTCAAACACAATGGTGTTTTTTTTGCTCCCTGATTTGGCAACTTCTGTCTGTAGCATCCAAACCTTTTGGGCTACACACTAATATAATCCCTCTGTGCAAAACAGAGGTAAATGTCAGTGGTTTTGCTCTAGAACGCCCACAGGCCTCACAAGACTCGTCTCAAGTACCCCCGGTACCAGTTGGAAAAAAACGAATGGTGGTACTGTATACAGTGCATTCAGAAAGTATTCAGATCCCTTTTTTTGTTTTCCACATTTTGATACGTCACAGCCTTATTCTAAAATGGATTTAATTATTTCTTCCCCTCATAAATCTACACACAATACCCAGTCATCCTTGAGATGTTTCGACAACTTGATTGGAGTCCATCTGTGGTAAATTCAATTGACTGGACATGACAATATAGACACAACTGTCTATATTAGGTCTCACAGTTGACAGTGCATGTTTAATGCCAAAAATATGGGGTTAAATACATGCAAAATCAGTACATGTTTAGTGCCAAAAGTATGGTGTTAAATACATGTAAAGAAATATATATATTTATCTCAGATATAGGAGAAACACTTCAGAACTAACTTATTTTTTGGGACTATCTGTTGTTCCATGTAGTGAATCTGTAATTCAAGGCATTTGTATGGGCTAGTAAGGCCCCCCCAAAAAACAGAGCAAATAATATGTTGATATAATTTTTGGATACTTTAAGGAGGCTTAAAATTCTAAATCAAATAGCTAAATTATCCTTGGTATGACTGTCGTGGAAATTCACCACTATGGACTCAAACTCAATGTGCATGAATCAATCTTTATTATCACAGCCAGAGAGGTACACAAACTCAATCCAAATTTGATGTAAACTCTGAAAAGGGCATTCCCTTTCAGTTCTAATATAATGTTACACAAACAAGTCATGTCAGCATGATTTACATTATTAATTATTAACTTTGCTCCTGCATGTGGGGCGGCAGGTGGTTAGAGCATTGAACTAGTAACCAAAAGGTTGCTAGATCAAATCCCAGAGCTGACAAGATAAAAATCTGTCATTCTGCCCCTGAACAAGGCAGTTTACTCACTGTTCCTAGGCCGTCATTGAAAATAAGAATTTGTTCTTAACTGACTTCCCTAGTTAAGTAAATTGTTAAAAAAAAAATAGGCTTCTACTCTCAAATACTAAAACTGAGATGTTCCAATTGGTTCACGAGTTCACATCTCTTTAGACAACATTTTCCCTCACATACCCTCCTTTTACCACTGTGATAATTATTGTTTCATTTTAAGGTAAGCATTATATTATGGCTTAAACTATCATAGGATGTCCTATACTTCTATCAAAGTAAGCAAAATCAACACATAAAACCAGACCCGTTATCCTTTCAAACCCTTCACTCTGGGTTGTACAATCTAAAATACATACAGATACACAAGGGATCTTTAGACCCAGAGGTAAATACATCTCTCAAGGTTTAACCATTGTTTCCATAGCTCTTACCACAATCGGGTTGCATTGACCTGTTCTGTACTAACTGTTCCTGGGACATAAACTAGTCAAAATATAAAACCTGTTGTTTAACAAATCTGCTAGTGCCTTCAAAAAGTTGGTGTTGACTTATCAGCTCAATATTCAGTCCTAAAACATTTAATTGGATCTACTCCAATTCTGGACAGTGTTTCACACAATGGAAAGAGATGATTGTTTTTTAGATGACATTACCTTACCATTTAATTCACTGGTGTTATTGAAACTATCGAATTAAGAAATAATAAACGTATTATAAACGTCAAAAACGTATCTTATTCAATGATTCGTACCTGTGTCCCTTACAGCCTGAGTTCAACAAGTATAACTCACTTTCACCGGCAGCCAATCTGTTGGTCCACCAGGAGCTTATCTTTAACCCAAACACCAGATGGCAGCCTCTAATTTCATATCAGTCCCAGGGCTCAATTCCACCGTTTACTTCTTCAATTTACTAAGATATTGCATTATTACAGTGCTATCTGAAAGCCACTTTTCCGGATTGACTGGCCTTCATGTGTTAGACGCATTAAGAAGGAAAGAAATTCCACAAATGAACTTTTAACAAGGCACACCTGCTAATTGAAATGCATTACAGGTGACCTCATGAAGACTACCTCGTTGAGAGAATGCCAAGTGTGTGCAAAGCTGTCATCAAGGCAAAGGGTGGCTACTTTGAAGAACCCTTGAATGAGTAGGTGTGTCCAAACTGGTACTGTATATAAAATGACGGTTGATGATGTGTACGGCTGCATTTCAGATACATTTTTGTGCATTTGAATTATGCAGTAATAGGACCTAGGCCTAGGGTTTGAGCGAGTGAGAGAGAACATCATTTTGATTGCAAGCCCTGGTCCCATTGACTCGGCTGCCCCCGCATGGAGAGAAAGAGAACTGTTCAATTTCAGCCACTCACAAGGCTCATTTGAATTTCCTGATGCATCAGGAAAATTCTCCGCCACAAAAGAGTGATCAAATAAAGACCCGACATCTGTATATGTTCCTCTTCATCACACACAGACAGACAGCGGCTTGCGTTTTCACATGAGGCTGTTTACATATTAGATAGAAGCATGCCATTGGCTGCCTTCATGACAAGGGATATGTACGGGAGTTCTGATTGGTTCCTAGTTTAGCAGTTCAGCAAATTTGCCTGAGCAGACAGTGTTGAAATATACTTAAAAAAAAAAAAATATTGCAAGAATTGAAGGTGCCAACAAATTTCACGGTCGTCATAAGAATGTTTTACTGTCATATACAAAAAAATAATCTCCTCCCTCGACAGGGATAGATCAACTTCAAATTTTTCTGTGTCGGCCCACCACCTAGAGGGAATATTAGGCCTATATACCTTGCTCAATAAGGTGCATGAATTGAGGAGTAAGCGGTGATGTGAAGAGGGAATTCAGCAGCTCTCGGAGGGCAGTGAAAGCTGATAAGAGCTTCGGTAAAAACAAATGCGTTTCGGCCTTGTCGGAGTTACAGGTGCAGAAAGGAATTCAAACATTGTGATTGTTAAATTACTAGCAATTTTTTTTTCTCAATAACCAGTCCAATCACATTTTTTTTGTTGAATTTCCATTGTGATTGGCACCTGATTGGTCTCTGAACCTGTCGTAGGCCTTTCGAAATATATAAAAGTGTCCTTAAATTATTCCACCACAGGAGGTTGGTGGCACCTTAATTGGGGAGAACGGGCGTGTGGTAATGACTGGAGTGGAATTAGTGGAATGGTATCCAATACATCAAACACATGGTTTCCATGTGCTGCATTACAGCCGTTATTATGAGCCGTTTTCCCCTAAGCAGCCTCCTGTGTTTTCCACCTATAACTCCGACAAGGCCGAAACGCGTTTGTTTTGCTGAAGCACCTTTATCAATTATCCCTGTCCTCTAAGAGGTGCTGAATTTCCTGTTAACTGGCCTATTATAGAACCACAAACACCCCAAAAAGTTTCAGCGTGTGGAAACAGCATCAATCTCCCACCAAGGCAACTTGCTGGATCAGCATGGTGAATACTGTACATGGGCTGCTTTGACAGGTGGGCTCTCCCTCCCACACCTGCCTTGCTTTGCACGAAGACTTCACTGAAGTTAAGAATGAGAGGCCATTTATCAGACTGTTCCCTGTCCTGATAATATCTTTAGTACTGTGTGTGTGCTCACGGACTTGAAAACACAATGGACAGGTGCTGGGGTATGTGAGAAGGCAGGTCAGTTATTGTGTCCACAGGTAAAGGTAGGTAGCCTAATTGCCAGCCTCTGTGTGTACTGCACATGTCAGGTTATGACAATGTCAACAAGTTTGCAGTTGAATTGGTTATAGCGCATAACCGGTTATAGCGCAAAGCATTGGGGTGAAACTGAGGTAGAACAACAAAATCAGAACAGCTAAATCAAATGTCAAACGTTGAACTGTCAAAAAAGCTCTAATCTAATTTACAGGTCTGACGAATCAGCAGAAAGATCTTTCAAAAATCGGACATCTGTCCATTACCTGATGGTGCCGGTAAATGCCTTCAAAGCCGGCCACTAGGGGCAACAGTGAGCTCTGTTACCGTCATATACTCAGCAAAAAAAGAAACGTCTTCTCACTGTCAACTGCGTTTATTTTCAGCAATGTTAACATGTGTAAATATTTGCATGAACATAACAAGATTCAACAACCGAGACATAAACTGAACAAGTTCCACTGACAGAAATTGAATAATTTGTCAAAAGTCAAAAGTAACAGTCAGTATCTGGTGTGGCCACCAGCTGCATTAAGTACTGCAGTGTGTCTCCTCATGGACTGCTCCAGACTTGTCAGTTCTTGCTGTGAGATGTTACCCCACACCTCCACCAAGGCACCTGCAAGTTCCGGGACATTTCTGGGGGGGAATTGCCCTAGCCCTCACCCTCCCATCCAACAGGTCCCAGACGTGCTCAATGGGATTGAGATCCGGTCTCTACACTGGCCATGGGAGAACACTGATATTCCTGTCTTGCAGGAAATCACGCACAGAACGAGCAGTATGGCTGGTGGCATTGTCATGCTGGAGGGTCATGTCAGGATGAGCCTGCAAGAAGGGTACCACATGAGGTAGGAGGATGTAACGCACAGCGTTGAGATTGCCTGCAATGACAACAAGCTCAGATCGATGGTGCTGTGACACACCGCCCAAGACCATGACGGACCCTCCACCTCCAAATCGATCCCGCTCCAGAATACAGGCCTCGGTGTAATGCTCATTCCTTTGACGATAAACGCGAATCCGACCATCACTCCTGGTGAGACAAAACCGCGTCTCGTCAGTGAAACGCACTTTTTGCGAGTTCTGTCTGGTCCAGCGACGGTGGGTTTGTGCCCATAGGCGATGTTGTTGCCGGTGATGTCTGGTGAGGACCTGCCTTACAACAGGTCTACAAGCCCTCAGCCCCTCTCAGCCTATTGCGGACAATCTGAGCACTGATGGAGGGATTGTGCGTTGCTGGTGTAACTTGGGAAGTTGTTGTTGCCATCCTGTACCTGTCCCGCAGGTGTGATGTACGGATGTCCCGATCCTGTGCAGGTGTTGTTACACGTGGCCTAACACTGCGAGGATGATAAACTGTCCGTCCTGTCTCCCTGTAGCGCTGTCTTAGGCGTCTCACAGTACGGACATTGCAATTTATTGCCCTGGCCACATTTGCAGTCATCATGCCTCCTTGCCCCATGCCTAAGGCATGTTCACGCAGATGAGCAGGGACCCTGGGCATGTTTCTTTTGGTGTTTTTCAGAGTCAGTAGAAAGGCCTCTTTAGTGTCCTAAGTTTTCATAACTGTGACCTTAATTGCCTACCGTCTGTAAGCTGTTAGTGTCTTAATGACTGTTCCCCAGGTGCATGTTCATCAATTGTTTATGGTTCATTGAGCAAGCATGGGAAACAAAATTTAAATCCTTAACAATGAAGATCTGTGAAGATATTTGGATGTTTCTGAATTATCTTTCAAAGACATGGTCCTGAAAAAGGGACCTTTCTTTTTTTGCTGAGTTGATAGGCTTGGGTTCTGCTAGGTCATTGTGGATGGGGGTGGTGAATGGGGCTGTTCTCATGACACTGTTAATACCATGACTCTGGATTAGAAAGTTTCATGTTTCACGACCCCTAGTCGTGGGAACCATTTAAAAAAAATAGACATATATTTTTAACTCATCCCAACCCTTAACTTAACCATTCGGAATGAGTGCCTACACTTAATGTTGTAACCCTATCCCAAACCTTGACCATTACCTTTACCATTTTGAATGAGTGCCTTAACCTAACACTTAACTTCAAAATTAGACTCTTGGAGAAATTGAACAATACAGAGCTGCACGAGGAATAATAATAATAATAATAATAATAATGAAAAAAATAGCAATAAAAACATTTGGAGCAACTTAGAAATTTGCAGTGAGGCTTGTGAGAGCTTGTTAGAATCGGAAACATGCGGAGATAAGGAGTGTGTTGTTTCCACTATTTAATGCCAGTTAAATGCTCAGGGCAATGCTGGTTTAACCTGTCAAGGTGATGAAGCTCCTTATTTACCGTGTGTGAGTGTTGGTGTGGCAGGGGGAGTGTGAAGCGTGGGAAAGTGATAAGATCTGAGCATGGGGGTCAAGATGGAAAGTCTTCGCTCAGCAATGCTCTGCGTGCCCTCTCACGCTCTCTTTCTCTCTCACACACACACACACACACACACACACACACACACACACACACACACACACACACACACACACACACACACACACACACATGGAAAACTGACACAGTAGCCCACAAAGTTAACCACACGGGTTCCATTCAGGGCCTTTACGCCCAAACCCCTTTCCCTCACTCATTCTGTCCTGATATGAACAGATCTGAAAGATCTGAAAGGACATCATACCTATAGGTGTAAGCAATATGGCAGGACCCAAATACCCTTGTGAAAGGCTAGTTAGTTCGGGTCATCACATAGTGTTTCCCCGTCCAGTCCTTTCAGATCTGATGACATAGAACGACAGTTGCTGGGTATGTAACTCCAGTTCTATGAGTGGAGCGGAGCCCCATAGGGGCGCTCCTTTTGGTTTACCCCACTGCCTTGGCAGCCAATTGCCAATTGCCTATGGGGCTCCACTCCAATGATAGAACTGGAGTTACATACCCAGCAACTATCGTTCTATATTGTAGAGAGGAGGCCCATAGGGGGGCTTCGCTCCTATTGGTTTTAGGGCATGAAAATGAGAAAAAAGATCCGGCCCAGCTGTGTCTGTGACCAAGTATGACAGAGTGTAGACCAAAGGACTAACTACTGTGTCCTCAGTCAACTCAACACCTGTTCAAAGACTGTTGGGCAAGAGAAATCATGTACTGAACTGAACTCAGACAGTAATCACGACTACACATGTGTCCTGAAGTGTAGGGGACATACACTACACGGCCAAAAGTACAGTATGTGTCTCATTCCAAAATCATTGGCATATGGAGTTGGTCCCCCTTTTTCTGCTACTGTATAACAGCCTCCACTCTTCTAGGAAGGCTTTCCAGGAGATGTTGGAACATTGCTGCGGGGACTTGCTTCCATTCAGCCACAAGAGCATTAGTGAGGTCAGGCACTGATGTTGGGCGATTAGACCTGGCTCGCAGTCGGCGTTCCAATTCATCCCAAAGGTGTTTGATGCGAATGAGGTCAGGGCTCTGTGCAGACCAGTCCAGTTCTTCCACGCCGATCTCTGCAAAACATTTCTGTATGGTCTCGCTTTGTGCATCCCTGGGGGCGTTGTCATGCTGAAATAGGAAATGGCCTTTCCCAAACTGTTGCCACCGAGTTGGAAACACAGAATTGTCTAGAATGTCATTGTATGCTGTCGTGTTAAGATTTCTCTTCACTGTAACTAAGGGGCCTAGCCCGAACCATGAAAAACAGCGCCAGACCATTATTAATCCTCTACCAACCTATACAGTTGGCACTATGCATTCGGGCAGGTAGCGTACACCTGGCATCCGCCAAACCCAGATTTGTCCACGTGATTCATCACTCCAGAGAACGCATTCCCATTGGTCCAGAGTCCAATGGCGGTGAGCTTTACACCACTCCAGCAAACACTTGGCACTGCGCATGGTGATCATAGGCTTGTGTGCGGCTGCTCGGCCATGCAAACCCATTTCATGAAGCTCTCGATGAACAGTTCATGTGCTGACGTTGCTTCCAGAGGCAGATTGGAATTTGGCAGTGAGTGTTGCAACCGAGGACAGACAGTTTTAACGCTCTACATGCTTCAGCACTCGGCGGTACCGTTCTGTGAGCTTGTGTGGCTGAACAACTGTTGCTGCTGGACGTTTCCACTTCACAATAGCAGCACTTACGGTTGACCGGGGCAGCTCTAGCGGGGCAGATCTAGCAGGGCAAAAATATGACAAACTGACATTTAGGAATGGTGGCATCCTATGACGGTGCCATGTTGAAAGTCAATGAGCTCTTCATAAGGCCATTCTACTGGCAATGTTTGTCGATGGAGATTGCATGGTGGCGTGCTCAATTTTATACATGTAGCTGAGCTAGCCAAATCCACTAATTTGAAGGGGTGTCCACATACTTTTGTGTATATACAGTGGGGCAAAAAAAGTATTTAGTCAGCCACCAATTGTGCAAGTTCTCCCACTTAAAAAGATGAGAGAGGCCTGTAATTTTCATCATAGGTACACTTCAACTATGACAGACAAAATGAGAAAAACAATCCAGGAAATCACATTGTAGGATTTTTTATGAATTTAGTTGCAAATTATGGTGGAAAATAAGTATTTGGTCACCTACAAACAAGCAAGATTTATGGCTCTCACAGACCTGTAAACTTCTTCTTAAGAGGCTCCTCTGTCCTCCACTCGTTACCTGTATTAATGGCACCTGTTTGAACCTGTTATCAGTATAAAAGACACCTGTCCACAACCTCAAACCATCAACCTCCAAACTCCACTATGGCCAAGACCAAAGAGCTGTCAAAGGACACCAGAAACAAAATTGTAGACCTGCACCAGGCTGGGAAGACTTAATCTCCAATAGGTAAGCAGCTTGGTTTGAAGAAATCAACTGTGGGAGCAATTATTAGGAAATGGAAGACATACAAGACCACTGATAATCTCCCTCGATCTGGGGCTCAACGCAAGATCTCACCCCGTGGTGTCAAAATGATCACAAGAATGGTGAGCAAAAATCCCAGAACCACACGGGGGGACCTAGTGAATGACCTGCAGAGAGCTGGGACCAAAGTAGCAAAGCCTACCATCAGTAACACACTACGCCGCCAGGGACTCAAATCCTGCAGTGCCAGACGTGTCCCCCTGCTTAAGCCAGTACATGTCCAGGCCCGTCTGAAGTTTGCTAGAGAGCATTTGGATGATCCAGAAGAAGATTGGGAGAATGTCAAATGGTCAGATGAAAACAAATATAACTTTTTTTGGTAAAACTCAACTCGTAGTGTTTGGAGGACAAAGAATGCTGAGTTGCATCCAAAGAACACCATACCTACTGTGAAGCATGGGGGTGGAAACATCATGCTTTGGGGCTGTTTTTCTGCAAAGTGACCAGGACGACTGATCCGTGTAAAGGAAAGAATGAATGGGGCCATGTATCGTGAGATTTTGAGTGAAAACCTCCTTCCATCAGCAAGGGCATTGAAGATGAAACGTGGCTGGGTCCTTCAGCATGACAATGATCCCAAACACACCGCCCGGGCAACGAAGGAGTGGCTTCGTAAGAAGCATTTCAAGGTCCTGGAGTGGCCTAGCCAGTCTCCAGATCTCAACCCCATAGAAAATCTTTGGAGGGAGTTGAAAGTCCGTGTTGCCCACCAACAGCCCCAAAACATCACTGTTCTAGAGGAGATCTGCATGGAGGAATGGGCCAAAATACCAGCAACAGTGTGTGAAAATCTTGTGAAGACTTACAGAAAACGTTTGACCTCTGTCATTGCCAACAAAGGGTATATAACAAAGTTTTGAGATAAACTTTTGTTATTGACCAAATACTTATTTTCCAACATAATTTGCAAATAAATTCATAAAAAATCCTACAATGTGAATTTCTGGATTTTGTTTCTAATTTAGTCTGTCATAGTTGAAGTGTACCTATGATGAAAATTACAGGCCTCTCTCATCTTTTTAAGTGGGAGAACTTGCACAATTGGTGGCTGACTAAATACTTTTTTGCCCCACTGTATAGTGTATATGCTGTAACATTTCATAAAGTGTGGTTGATCACCCCTTAGTCTTATAGGCCAAAGCAATGCCATTGCAGAGACAGTCAGACAATGGCTGATTTAAGAGTGGCCAACCGATGGCTGCAGCACCATAGCACACAAACATTTTGGGTGATGACCTAACCATTGTCATATGTTCCACATAACACGCCAAAGCGCGGACAGGACACAGACAATGGTGCCGTTCCTCTCTCTCTCCCCAGGATGAGGAGGAGAGAAGGCCCACACCTCAAGGAACCGAGATCTGTATGAGCTCTTAATAATCTTAAGCATGAGCGCCGGATTAGGACCGCAACACCGCCCTTGGCAGAGGTCACGACAAGTAACAATGCTGTCTTTAAAAATAAGATCCTCAAAGAAACCTGAACCAAAGGCTCCAACGGTGGTTCACACAACGCCAGGGTGTGAAAAGCAGGAAATCTCACCCCCCCTTGGCGGTTTACGTAAGCCACTGTGGTCCGGTTGTCTGGCAACACCAACAAATTGCGTCCTTGGAGCATGGGTGTGAAGTGCAGTAACACCAATAGAACCGTTTCCAGCTCCAAGAGCTTGAGGTGACACTCTGTTGTAGACCACACACCCCCCCACTGCCAGAGCTTGACACTACCCACCCCATCCCATCAGAGATGGATCTGTAAAGACTGGGATGTGCGAGGACATTCTGCCCATGGGAACACAGCACGTCAGAACATGTGGGTCTTTCCAATGATTCCGTTCTACACAGAAACACCAGAGGGACCATTGTGTGGGCCTCTGACATGAGACCCAGAAGAGACATGACAGAGTGCATCATTACCATGCACATTGGATGTAACCAGTTGAGGGTCGATATGATCGCAGACTTCTGTGGCTCCAAAAGCCAGGTTGTCATAGTCGCGGTGTCTAGCTGTAGACCCAGGTAGACAATCCGCTGACTCGGCCAAGGCGTGCTCTTTTTCCATTTCACTGCAAACCCAAGACGCGTGAGGTGAATCACCAGTCGGGCCATGTGTGTGATCACCAGTTCTGCTGACGAAGCGAGAACCAGCAGGTCATCCAAGTATCCAAGCCAGAATCCTGACTCCCTGCTGACGCAGCGGCTTCAACGCAGCCTCCGCACATTTGTGAAAGGTTCGAGGAGCTAAGGCGTACACAAATGGCATTCTTGTGTACTCGTACCCCATTCCTTGAAAATCGAAACGTAGAAACTTCCTGTGACACGGAAGCACCTGCACATGAAAGTACGGGTCCCTCAGGTCGACGCTCGTGCATAAGTCATTCATATGGATACATTCCAACAGACATTTTGTCTGCATGCGAAAAGTCCGTTTGGCTACAGACTTGTTTAAAGTCCGCAAATCCAGAATCGGCCTCACGCCCCCGTCTTCTTTGGTACGAGAAAGTAAGGCGAGTAAAGCCTACTTCACGAGCAATTCTGCAGTCTCTTTGTTTAGAGCTTCAACCTTCTCCACAATCCCCATAAAGGGTGGAGGGGGTCAGTAAAATTGAATGGCGTAACCCCGTCTCAACGTCTGGTCTAACCAGGTGGACAGAGTACAGCTTTGACGCCATTCCCAATAATGCTCTGAGAGCGGGAGGCGCATAGCCAATGAGCATTCAGTAGGACATGTCTGTAGTCCTCCATGGCCCCCTCCACCGCTGACCGCCGCCCCTTGGGTGGCTCCGGTGCAGGAGCGGAGGTGTGTCTCTGGTGGTCACCTGTCGGCGGGCACGACGGCCTCCCGACGCTCCGAGTCGTGGCCCGAGAAGAAGTGGAAGCATGGGGGGGCCTGAGTCTCAGTGCCAGAATGCCGCTCTTCTAAGAGGAAGGGTGCTTTAATAGCTCTCTTGCCCCCCGACTTATTGAAGCACTCCATGGCCTCCACGACAGCGACTCCAAAGAGGCTGTTGTCCGAGATGGGAGCATTCAGAAGGGGCGTTTTATCAGCCTCTTTGATGGCTGTCAGAGAAAGGCGAAGGTGCCTCTGTTGGGGCGGAGCTCCACAATTTAGAACTGGTAGGTCTTTGGGGATGGGGTTATGGGCCGATATTGAACTGGGTCATTGTGTTTTGTGACCTGGCATGAAGATGAGGCTGTGTCCATGTCCAGATGTGACCAATGATGAGCATCACAATTTGCTTGGGTCAGATCCACTGTCGCCAGTAAGATATATCACCACTAGGTGTCACCAGATATCTCTGATCCATATCTCTAACTGGGCCGTTATAGAGGCACATATCTTCAGTGCCCATCTTCCTGTCCATATTTTCTCTATCTTTATCAGAGAGTATATGTAGAATTCCCATATCTTATACACATTTGAGGATTCTAATAGATATGTTGTGAAGTGTATTTCTAGGATGTCATTCATTGCAGTCTGATGCACTGGACTGGATCTATATTGGACCTACAGAGATTGGCTTAAATGGCGGCCATATTGCATGTGGTTTGGACAGTACCTGAACATTGTGTTTTTGTCTGTGAGCTGTTGTTAGCCTCAGGGACTGCTAATCATTTGCGTCAGTCGCCATCTCTTTTTCCTGCTTCCTTTTTTAATCTCATCATCTCAACCCCCCCTACCCCCCATCTCCCTTCCCTCCTTCCCTCTTTCCCTCTGTCTCATGCAGAGATTCTCTAATGTATATATACATGCAGAAAAACAAGGGAGGGAGAAGAGAGAGCGAGAGAGAAATTAAGAGAGAGATGCGCATCGTACAGGACGAGGTAGCCCCCCCTCTTCCTCAATACCCCTCCTCTTTTTATCCTCCCTGGCTCATTTGAATATATTAACACCCCCTGACTTCTCGCTTAAGCAACCCCACCACCACACCCCTCACATTGGGCTGTAGGGACTGAGAGGCACTAGAAATATTCTCCACTCCTCTGTGCTCCTGCATACACACGCAGAGTGCGAACATACACGCTCTTTTATATCTAAAAAAAAAACTTGGTTAAATGCATACGCACATGGTGCCTTCCTTGAACGTGTTGCGGCAAAAGAGGCACAGTTCTGAGATTCATATTAGCCTAATGCAGATGAATCTAATCCAGCACACGACGCAGCGGCAAGGCGTTCCACTCACTGGAGCATGGAGAGATCTGCGGCAGGCAGTCTGGCAGGAACACTGACTGGGGGGAGCTGAGCTGGAGCCTGGCTGGAGCCGGGAGGTGGTAGAGATGGGGAAGTGCACTAGGCATTCCTACTACCTGTTCACAATAGTCAACATTTTTGTTATTGTATCATTGTAGAGTCCAAATGGACATTCGTGTTAATGAAAGTGGTCCCTCCACAACATTTGATTATCCAGTGCCCATGTCGTTACCTTCCCCCATCCCAACCCTCAGGCCTAACTGACCCAGTGGACCAGTGATGTGGTGTGTTCCCCTCCACCTATCCCCCTTTCCCCCCACCAGCGGTGACCTTGCGTACTCCACGGGGGCTGGGGCTGTGCATTAATTCCAGATACATTAGCACTAATATGATCCTAGCATGTAGTCATAGCCTGAGGGGCCCTCTGATTGGCTGAGTTTTAGCATTAGCATTAGCATTAACATTCACATTAACCCACCTGCCTCATCACTCTCTCTCTCTCTCGCTCTCGCTCTCAGCTTCTCCTTCTCTCACAGCCTCTCTTTCTCTCACAGCCTCTCTTTCCCTCACATGCTCTCTTTCTCTCACAGCCTCTCTTTCCCTCACATTCTCTCTTTCTCTCACATCCTCTCTTTCTCTCACATCCTCTCTTTCTCTCACATTCTCTCTTTCTCTCACATCCTCTCTTTCTCTCACAGCCTCTCTTTCTTTCACAGCCTCTCTTTCCCTCACATTCTCTCTTTCTCTCCCAGCCTCTCTTTCACTCCCAGCCTCTCTTCCTCTCACAAGCTCTCTTTTTTCCTCTCTTTCAGACATTTCTCTCTTTCTTTCTATCTTTCCACCAGCTTCTCCATAGCTGCTCGCTTACTTGGGCTCACGAGTGGCGCAGCAGTCTAAGGCACTGCATCTCAGCTCCAGTAGGTGTCACTACAGACACCCTGGTTCAAATCCAGGCTGTATCACAACCGGCCCGTGATTAGGAGTCCCATAGGGGAGCGCACAATTGGCCCAGCGTCGTCCGGGTTTGGCCATGGTGGAGGCCGTCATTGTAAATAAGAATTTGTTCTTAACTGACTTGCCTGGTTAAATAAAGGTTCAATAAACATTTTTTTTTAACTCTGTCTCAGCTGCTCTCTCTATCCTTGTTTTCCTTTTACCCTCTTTCTCTCTGCCTCCCTCTCTCTTTTCCTCACTCAGCCTGTGTATCTCCAGGCAACAAATGAAGAGGGAGAAAGAGGGGATGCAGATGAATCATGTGGTGCGCCGTGGACGGCTTGACTCTTGTCCAAAGCGATATCCATTGCTGGCTGGGAGCTTGCCATTTTACTGGATTGTCACATCACATGATGATCACCACTTGAAGTACACTATAACCTGCTTTGTGCTGTCAGAAAGGGTCAGATCAGACCTAAGTAGAGAGGATTGCAGCCTTTCCGTGTGGTAACGTAGCCTATATGTCACTCACTGCCCACAGCAGGTTGGCTATTTCTGTGAATGGAGCTGGATCTGGTTATTGTGAAGTCCATGACTACTGTGGGTTGATGGGTAGATACAACTGGTTCTAGAAGTGAGTCAGTGAAGTTGTAATAGGCCGGTTGAGAGGTGAGGGAAGGAGACAGACCAGTCTCCTGCACAAGTCAGATGATTTGAAACCCAAACAGTACATTTCCACTGGGTTACATTTCTCCAATCCCACTCATGCATTTTATTTTGTAGTATTTAGTTGACCATGGACACAGAGTGTGCTTGTGTGTGTGTGTGTGTGTGTGTGTGTGTGTGTGTGTGTGTGTGTGTGTGTGTGTGTGTGTGTGTGTGTGTGTGTGTGTGTGTGTGTGTGTGTGTGTGTGCGCGCGCGCGCGCGCGCACGCGCTCTCACTAATCTGTATGTGGGAGTAGTTAGGTGGTGAACAGCGTCTCTCTCTCTCTCTCCACTTGTTACATAATGGAGAGAGGAGGCACAGTTGCTCGTTTGCTACGCTACAGGAGATGTTCTGTGGAAGCGACAGACCACAGCTAGTGTAAGCTCACATTTAGTTCAATCTAACAACTATCCTTTCCTATTTCTCCCACTGAGTCAAGCTTACATGTAGTTTGACTAAGAGCCTGGTTACTCTTCTGTGACTGTTGTGACTGCAAAAGCCTTCACCTCCATGGCTGCAAATCCTTGTCTCAAATAGTGATGATGCTGAAGTCTCTGGGTCTGATCTATGCTGACCTGAAGACAGAAAACATTTTCAAGATGACACTTACAGTGCATTCGGAAAGTTTTCAGACCCCTTGACTTTTTCCACATTTTGTTACGTTACAGCCTTATTCTAAAATGTATGACATATTTTCTTCCCCTCGTCAATCTACACACAATACCCCATAATAAAAAAGAAAAAAATGTTTTTTAGACATTTTAGCAAATGTATATATATATAAAAAAACTGAAACATCACATTTACATAAGTATTCAGACCCTTTACTCAGTACTTTGTTGAAGCACCTTTAGCAGCTATTACAGCCTCGAGTCTTCTTGGGTATGACGCTACAAGTTTGGCACACCTGTATTTGGGTAGTTTCTGCCATTCTTCTATGTAGATCCTCTCAAGCTCTGTCAGTTTGGGTAGGGAGTGTTGCTGCACAGCTATTTTCAGGTCTCTCCAGTGATGTTCGACCAGGTTCAAGTCAGGTTCACTACTTTGCTCCGTTCATCTTTCCCTCAATCCTGACTAGCCTCCTAGTCCCTGCCGCTGAAAAACATCCCCACAGCATGATGCTGCCACCACCATGTTTCACCGTAGGGATGGTATCAGGTTTCCTCCTGACGTGACGCTTGGCATTCAGGCCAAAGATGTCAATCTTGGTTTCATCAGGTGAGAAAATCTTGTTTCTCATGGTCTGAGATTCTTTAGGTGCCTTTTGGCAAACTCCAAGAAGGCTTTCACAACAAATCAAATAAAATGTTATTTGTCACATTAGCCGGAATAAAATAGGTGGAGACCTTACAAGCCCTTAACGAACAACAGATTTTAAGGAAGATAAGTGTTAAGTAAGTTTACGGAGGGAAATACACATGTGGAGACCATCACTTCACCCACACCGCGTCTCACACAGACACGGCGGTTGGAACCAAAAATCTCACATTTGCTCGTGTTTCTAGGCCCAAGCAAGTCTCTTCTTTTTATTGGTGTCCTTTCGTAGTGGTTTCTTTGCAGCAATTTGACTAGGAAGGCCTCATTCATACAGTCTCCTGTAAACAGTTGATGTTGAGATGTGACTGTTACTTGAACTTTGTGAAGCATATATTTTAGCTGCAATTTCCGAGGCCGGTGACTGTAATGAACTTATCCTCTGCAGCAGAGGTAACTCTGAGTCTTCCATTCCTGTGGTGGTCCTGATGAGAGCCAGTTTATTCATAGCACTTGATGGTTTTTGCAACTGCACTTGAAGAATTTTCCATATTGTCTGACATTCCTGTCTTAAAGTAATGATGGACTGTCATTTCTCTTTGCTTATTTAAGCTGTTCTTTGCATTACATGGACTTGGTCTTTCTCCAAATAGGACTATCTTCTGTATACCCCCTACCTAATCACAACACAACTGATTGGCTCAAACGCATTAAGAAGGAAAGACATTCCACAAATTAACATTCAACAAGGCACACCTGTTAATTGAAATGCATTACAGGTCACTACCTCATTAAGCTGGTTGAGAGAACGCCAAGAGTGTGCAAAGCTGTCATCAAGGCAAATGGTGATTATTTGAAGATTCTCAAATAGAAAATATATTTTGATTTGTTTAACACTTTTTTGTTTACTACATGATTCCATATGTGTTATTTCATAGTTCACTATTATCCTACAATGTAAAACATAGTAAAAATAAAGGAAAAACCCTTGAATGAGTAGGTGTTCTAAAACTTTTGACCGGTAGTGTACATGTAGGTAGTGTTAAAGTGACTATGCATAGATAATAAACAGAGTAGCAGCAGCTGTCCAGGAGTCTTATGACTTGGTGGTAGAAGCTGTTAAGAAGCCTTTTGTCTATAACTAGGGTGGCATGGAGTCTTTGACAATTTTAGGGCCTTCCTCTGACACTGCCTGGTATAGAGGTCCTGGATGGCAGGAAGCTTGGTCCCAGTGATGTACTGAATCGTACGCAATACCCTCTGTAGTGCCTTGCAGTTGGAGGCTGATCAGTTGCCATACCAGGCAATGACGCAACCAGTCAGGCAGGATGCTCTCGATGGTGCAGCTTGTAGAACGTATTGAGGATCTAAGGACCATGCCAAATCTTTCCAGTCTCCTGCGGGGGAATAGGCTTTGCCGTGCCCTCTTCACGACTGTCTTGGTGTGTTTGGACCATGATGTGATGTTGACACAAAGGAACTTGAAGCTCACAACCTGCTCCACTACAGCCCCGTCGATGAGAATGGGGACGTGTTTGGTCCTCCTTTTCCTGTAGTCCACAATCATCTCCTTTGTCTTGATCACGTTGAGGGAGAGGTTGCTATCCTGGCACCACACGGCCAGGTCTCTGACCTCCTCCTTATACTGTAGGTTGTCTCATCTTTGTCGGTGATCAGGCCTACCACTGTTGTGTCCCCTGAAAACATAATGATGTTGTTGAAGTTGTACCTGGCCATTCAGTCATAAGTGAACATGGAGTACAGGAGGGGACTGAGCACACACCCCTGAGGGGCCTTCGTATTGAGGATCAGCGTGATAGTGTTACCTACCCTTACCACCTGGGGGTGGCCCGTCAGGAAGTCCAGGATCCAGTTGCAGAGGGAGGTGTTTAGTCTCAGGGTCCTTAGCTTAGTGATGAGCTTTGAAAGCACTATGGTGTCATGTGCCTTTTACTGAGGAGTGGCTTCTGTCTGGACACCTTACCGTAAAGGCCTGATTGGTGGAGCACTGCAGAAATGGTTGTCCTTCTGGAAGGTTATCCCATCTCCACAGAGGAACTCTAGAGTTCTGTCAAAGTGACCATTGGGTTCTTGGTCACCTCCCTGATCAAGGCCCTTCTCCACCGATTGCACAGTTTGGCCGGACTGGCCGGGCAGCCAGTCTTGGCGGTTCCAAACTTCTTCCATTTAAGAATGATGGAGGCCACTGTGCTCTTGGGGACCTTCAATGCTACAGATATTTTTTGGTACCCTTCCCCAGATCTGTGCCTCAACACAATCCTGTCTCGGAGCTCTACGGACTATTCCTTCGATCTCATGGCTTGGTTTTTGCTCTGATATGCACTGTCAACTGTGGGACATTATATAGACAGGTGTGTGCCTTTCCAAATTAGTTCAATCTTATTTTTATATTTAATACATCTCCAAAAATGTATTGTGTGTAGATCGCTGAGAAACGTTAAATGTTTAATCAATTTTAGAATGAAGCTGTAACGTAACAAATGTGGGAAAAGTCAAGGGGTGTGAATACTTTCCGAAGGCAGTGTAGGTGACATTGTAGTCTGAAGATTTCTAGCCTGTCCTTTCATATACAGTCCCTAGGCGTGGTCCTGTGTTTTGGAGCTTGGTTAATTTGGTTTGTTCTGTATTTTAGGCTTCAGTATGTGGGGAAGGAGGATGAGGGTTGACAGATATCAGGATTAATTTGTTTCTGGTGACTGTGCCTCGTATACCCTATAATCAATAACATTACAGTTCGTGTAGCTATTCGATAATTACAGGCGAGATGTGAAGTGGCGTGGATAGTGCCCACTGCGGAGGAACTGAGGGGACCAATGCAGAAGGCTACAGTGGAACCACTGAGGTATAGCTGGGTTTCTCTCTAGAACGGCCTCCCAAATGGCACCCTATTCCATTTGTAGTGCACTTCTTTTGACCAGTGTCCCTAATAGGGGCCCTGGCCGAAAGTAGGGCACTGTATAGGGAATGGAGTGCCATTTTGGACAGATCCTATGTATTGTTGTAACTGGCTCAAAAAATGACATTCCACGACTGCAACAATCATTCTTTATGAAGCTATTCATCATCATCTTACAAATGAAATTACAGTAAATCAATGTCATTTTTTAAAAGTTATACTTTGACAAAAACTATGAAACAGCTTGTCTGATTTCATTATTCATTATTATACCTTACTTTTTGTTGAAAATGTGTAGACTGTGGTAATAAAACAATAACAGAATATATGTAATACGTGTGTGTGTGTGTGTGTGTGTGTATGTGTGTGTGTGTGTGTGTGTGTGTGTGTGTGTGGACATGTTTAACTATTCTTGTGGGGACCAGGAGGCCCCACAAGAATAGTAAATTAACACATATTTGACCAACTGGGGCTGTTTTGTTAGTTCCACGAGGTCAAATGCTATTTCTAAGGGATTTATGGTTTAGGTTAGAATTAGTTTTAGGGTTAGAATTACGTTAAGGGTTAAGGTTAGGAGCTAGGGTTAGGTATAGGGTTAAGGTTAGGTTTTTGGATTAAGGTTAGGGTTAATGTTATGGTAAGGGTAAGAGTACGGATTAGGGTTAGGTTTAGGGGTTAGGTAAAATTGGATTTTAAATGGGACTGAATTGTGTGTTTGGTGAGAGTGCGGCAGAATGTTGCCCACAGTCTCTAAGGACGCGCTGAGCCGTGTGTGGCTCCGCGTCTGTGCCAGATCGAGCGAGAGTGAAATAGAGAGAGAGAGAGAGAGAGAGAGATTCATTGTTTGCGCTTCATATCGATCTGACAAAAAAAAAAAATTCTTGAGTCTCTCAATTCTGCATATATTAGGCTACCCAAGCAACAAAAAATAGCACGCAAAAATAATAACACCTTTATCCTTAAAGTAGCCTACCAAACGTAAATGTATCTATATCCATTCTGCCAAGCTGACACAGTCACTGAATGAGTGAACTCCGTTGTGCGCAAAGTGAAGACGGATGTGAAGTGAAGACCCCAAAAGTCCACAGGTGCGCGCGTCCATGGACCTTTACAGATAAATAGCAAACCTATTCTATCACACCTCAAGAACCACACACCTGAGCCCCCATAAACAAACACCCACCGCTGCAGAATCATACACAAACCACCCCCCACCCGCGCAAAAGAAGCGCTCCATATTCCATAGCTCTCTGCCACGCCAAGCCCCTCTCCCGGGCTCTCCGTGCTTGTGATCATCGTACAGTAGATGCACTGCCTCACTTCTCCATCACCGCGCATCATTAGAATAGCAGGGGAGGGGCCGTCTCGGATGACAGTCCCGGCTAGGGGAGGGTGCGGGAGGCGGGACCAGATCAGTGGCCGTTCCACGGCGCTGGCGAGTCTGGGACTAGGGCTGGAGAGATCGCCGGTGAGCATCGTCACCACTCCAGCACCGAGCCTCGTCTGGCCGAACACTGCGCCGTGCACTCGTCGGGATTGCACAACATTCCTGAGAAATATACCTGGTATTTATGGCATGTGGCTGGTAACTTTATTCCTGCTGTACTCTTTCCAAGAAGGTACGTGAAAGACACGCAAACTTTTTCTCTCTCCAATGCAACGTTGAAGTTGTGGTGCATATAGTCTATGTGTGTTTAGTTGTGCTTCAATACATGAGGTCGGGTTGGAATGCGCTAATTTACAAAAGTCACAACTTTAAATTCCCATTTTTTTTTTTAAATGTCAGTTCAAGTCAATGGCCTATCTTCACTTGAATAAAAAAGCTTGATTTGGATGGCCTTCATTTCTTTAAGCCCACTTAGGACGGAGGATGACAATTGGAAGCACTTTTCAGCCACCATCCCTCCTTTCAGATGTATTGATAAAACCAAGGAGACATTATGCAGCTGCGTAAATATGTTGACTTTATTTCGAGAAGTAACAGACAGATTAGCAGTGTGGTCCATATCCCCCTATACGCCGTCTGTGGCAGTTACGATAGGGGAGGTAACACCATTTGCATTTATGCACATCTCGAGTTGTCATGAATATGGAGACACAACAATAGGAGAGGAAGACATGCAGGCGCAAAGATTGCGAGCTGCATGCTGCTACATACTCCAACTGCGTCTCTGAGCTGTAGGACTTTTACCAGAAAAGTAGAAGGGCTGTCGAGTGTACATGTGTTTGCTCTCTTTCCTCTGCCCCATAACAAATAACAGAATGTGTCAGGCTTATGTGTGATTTGTTAATATGGCTTCTTTGGCGTACCAAATTAGTGCGTGTCTGTAAACGATCGTACACTTGAGTGTGTCTGTAAATGAGCGCACCTTATAGTGTGTCTGTAAATGAGCGCACCTTTTAGTGTGTCTGTAAATGAGCGCACCTTATAGTGTGTCTGTAAATGAGCGCACCTTTTAGTGTGTCTGTAAATGAGCGTAACATTTAGTGTGTCTGTAAATGAGCGTAACATTTAGTGTGTCTGTAAATGAGCGTACCTTTTAGTGTCTGTGAAAGACTTTACCTTTTGGTGTGTCTGTAAATGAGCGTACCTTTCAGTGTGTCTGTAAATGAGCGTACCTTTTAGTGTGTCTGTAAATGAGCGTACCTTTTAATGTGTCTGTAAATGAGCGCACAATAAGGGCAACAAAAAAATGGATAGGAGATGTGTAAACTGATGCTGGGGATATTGAACGCTGGGATTTTAGGCAGATAATGTCTCCACTGTTGGCAATTTGCTTCACTTTCTAGAATGACACGGGTCAGCGCATGCAGACACACTCGGATGTTATTATCAGTAGTGTAACTATGCATCCTCCATTTTTCTATGGCCCCAGATTCTACATACTGATTGGATGGAAAAATACTGCAGATCGAGAGGAAGGTTGAATATGGTTTTGATTAAATACTTGCTTCAGATTGAACGCTTGTCAACCATTTCAACAACTTGAACTTAATCTAGTCGATACAATTCAGTCATAAACCCCAAGATATGTTCAAATAAATAAATACATAAATAATTGTAAAAAAAACAAACAAACAAAAAACGTAATTAGGTCTAGGACCACATGCAGATAGGCCCTAACGCTATTCTGTTCATTTTTTTGTGTGTCCATGAGTGGATGTTCTTTTAGACATCAGAAATACATGGCCTATAGCCTTGCAGGCCAACAGTCGGGGATGGTGTGGTGTATGTGTGTGCGTGGTGCTGCTGTTGTGACTAGGGCTTTTTGTGGTGTTTTTGTTGTGTTTAATTGGATTACAGGGTCTTTTAAGATGATGTACTGCACATCGCCTTGTCCCGTGACTGAACAAGATGTACTGTGTGTGTGTGTGTGTGTGTGTGTGTGTGTGTGTGTGTGTGTGTGTGTGTGTGTGTGTGTGTATGGTGAAAGGAGGGAGGGAGCGGAAAGTGGAGCGGAAAGAGTGGAGGCAAGAGATGTAGATAACCAACTTCCATTTAGCATCGTTTTTTCCTTTATTCATTTATTTTTTGTCAACAATCAATTTTGTATTGACTGACTATGCGATTTAACGTAACTCGTATTTGTGTTTTGATTTTAAAGATAAGATTTGATCAGAGAGACATTTTAACCAATAATCTCACATGCATATGCATTAGGACTGCGTATTTTCCTGAGTCGGCCGCGCCTCCATGATGGTTCTCACTTTCGTGGAACGGCACACAACACCCTGTGTTAAATTTGATGGATATCGCTTCCTAACATTCTTGCATGATTTGGTGTTCTCAGACATATACGTTTTCGTTGTAGTTGGTTTCCAGTAGGCTAATTAGTCATTGTAGTGCAATATGAATAACCAGATGTCCCTTAATTGATGCGTCTCGGCCATACCAGCACACATCAACCGCTGGTTGGAAGGGGTGGGGGGGGGGGGGGGGGGGGGGGGGGGGGGGGGGGGGGGGGGGGGGGGGGGGGTTGCGCTCGTTCTTCTTTGTCATGATCTGGAGGGTCGCTTGTCATTTTATGGAAATGTGTTGAGACACAAAAGAAATCAGCAGGGAAAGATGCTATCCGTGCCATCTATTCATCTGGAACAATCAGGCCTATTGGTGATGGCAATTATTGTACATATTTGTTGCAATGTATTAACGTTAAAAAATTATTTGCGATAATTAAAGCCTACAGTTTTATCATTATTATGACTACACAAATTCAAATCACCCAATATTCTGATCAAGACTACGGTTTGTAAAATAATGAGGGAGAGATACTCTAGTTATTTTATCAATTCATTGCTGATTCCGCTTTCCTCCAGTTCAGGCTGACAGGCCTCCAGTCGATTTTAAACCGAATATTGAATGACTGTACAATTACAATTGATATAGGATGAATGTAGGATATAAATAGATTAGTTAACAAATCTAAACAGTAGGGTTTTACGCATGCATATTTCGTTACCCTTACCTTATGGGAGGGGGGGGGGGGGGGGCAGCAATCTTTATTTTAAGGATAAGCACTAGTCAAATAGACGATGTGATGTATGTGGTGGCTGCGATATTATCTTGCCTGCGCCAGATTTTCTGAAGATTTGCCTAAATTAAACACCTTCTATATTATTATTGTGGATATTATTATTGTAAAAAAAAAAATCTGAATAATGATAATTATTATTATTCGTTTTATCAGTGTTTATTAATTTGTGTGTTTAAATAATTGCATTCTTTATGCTGCATTTTGAGGCCATTTTCTAATCTCTGTAATGTCCCTCTCACACACCTCTTTCCCTCTACTCAGTCCCCTTACCGGATGCAATTTGAAAAATTGTTTTACCCAAATGACCATCCCTTCCCAGCTGCGTAATTAGTAGGCTTTGGTTTAAACTGAAACCAAAGCCGGATTTTCAACTGATTTGCAAAAGTAAACCAGTCCATTGACTAGAGGACTGCACTTCTCCCTCCTCATTTGTGTTATGTTTGATGGGATAGCCGTTTCTTGCCATCATCTGCCATCAACGGCGTGTTGCTCTCTGCTCTCCACATAACGTATGGCACTCGTCTGATTTACCACCAAGGCCCGCTCCGGCGGCAGTGTCATTTTGGAATCAAATAAAATACACACAAACTGAGAGGTGAGACGGCAGCATGGGCGCGTAGTAATTGTCTTATGAGCCAGATTCAGAAATAGACTGCCTCGAATTTAATGTAGACCACTGCACTGCGTCGAGGGGTGTTGCGTCTGCGTCCTGGTGATAGGCTAGGCTACTACGTCGCCACGTGTGCCCATTTCCTCACGGTATTATTATCTGACGCCAACTTATGTAATTGAATATACGTTTTTCAATGAAGTTTCTCATGTTGAATCCAATGATGTGGACTCGACCTTACCTGGCCTCTCCTTAGCCATGAGTTATCCCGCAACGAGTCGTCTGAACACCCCCCTCTCTCTCAATTACATTACAATTTAAGGTCTCTCTCTCGCTGAATATAATTGAGCAACAGTAGTCGATCTCTGCGGTTATACACATCTATTCTCCTAAATAACACCTTACCTATGAACTTGTTGTTTGTCTATGAGAAGCACGGCCACAATGATACCACACTCGTGTTAACTCGCATCCCCTCCTCTTGCTCTGGCAAGCAACAGCTGTTTTTACCTTTGAGTGTTTGTGCTGGTGACTTGGCCGGTGAACAGAAAAGCCACGGAGCCTATTCCTCACATTCATGCATAATGTAGGCCTGGGCTAACTTAACCATATGGGGGAAAACTGAAAAAAATGACACAGATAGAAAATGCTGCCTCTCTCCTCTGCTCCTACAATGGGTAACTCACCAATGCCTTTAAAAAAAAAAACACACACACAAATATGAACACAAACGAATGCTCATTTTATGGAGTAAAAAACGATTTGACCTATTTACACTTGACTGTCCAATTGAGTTTGATGACTCAACAGGTATTCTCTCCTGTCTCCACTTTCATAAGATCTGTTGCACCAGGAGAGGAGATGAAAGGAGAGGAGAAGGGGGGAGAATAGGAGAGAGGGTCTAGAGGAGAAGGGGTAGAGGGGGTAGATGGGTTGAGAGGAGAGGAGTTGGGTCATGTGGAGGATAATCTGCTTTAAAGTGACGTGGCCAACTTTTCTTTTCCCTCCTTTGCATCCCTCTTTTCTCTAGCCACCTTGCTTACTATCACTCTGCTTATCTCTGACAGAGAAGGAAGGATAGAGGCTGAAGGGTAGAGGATGAATCACACCCCAAAATCTGACACTCCCTCCACAACTGTGAAAGTCATTCCTTTGAAGAGGGAGAGTGTGGATCCTCAAATGCTGAAATGGTTCCTAATATTCCACTGACACTGCATAATATGGAGAAGGGGTGGGTGTGCGTGCGTGCGTGCGTGCGTGCGCACGTGCATGAGTACGGCAAGGTAATTTCAGTGTGATGCCAATGCATTATCCTTTTCAGTGTCTTTGTGTGTAAAATGGATATCAAATAACATTCACATAATATAACTTCTTCTTGCTCTCCCATACTGGGTTGTACAACATCATTACTACGTTATTGCGGTGTTGTAACTGACCGCAATGACATTAGAGTTATGTTGCCTGAACATATCGAGTATTGTATTCTGTATGATTCACCAGACCCTTAACAGGAACGTTGGGCGTATCCTCGCTTGCCTCTTAGAATGTCTACGTGTATACGCCTGTGTACGTTATTGTGTGTGTGAGAGAGATTTATTGACCTGTGTGCTTGGGATGGTATCAATCTCAGAGACGTGTGTGTGCGTGTGTGTGTGTGTGTGTGTATGTATGGATGAGACAGAAAGAGCTGCATTATGCATAGCGGTTCACCATAGGCAATATCCCTGCCTCTGTGGCATACATATTCATACGCCATTTTCATACTGCCCGCAAAAGGGGGGGGGGGGGGGGGCATAGGAAATGTGCAAATGTGTCTGTGTGTGGAGGGAGGAGAGGCTTGAGTCAAATCTGTCACAGCAACAGAATAAGAGCAGGAGACGGAGTGAAGAGGCTTCGCCCAACAGGAGTGATGTTTTAGGGAACTCACCCAAATGACAATGACCTTCTCCTGTTGTAATCAATGCATTCAGGCTTGAAGAAGGAAGGAAAATATGCCTCTGAAATGGATGAGTGTGCCTAGCTCCCTCTCTCGCTCCTCTCCTCCTCTGCTCCCTTTCTGCCCATGCCAGGGAAAAGGGCGGGCAGCCTGAGGGCATGGAGAACTGTGAGTTAGACGTCGCGTTGGACGTCTCAGAACAAAGAAAGGGAGAATTCGGGTTATTTCAGTCCTCTCTCCCCTCCTTATTTCCACCATTACTCCCTGTTGGATGGGGTACAGACTGGCCCCTTGCTCCAATCCTCAAATCCCAAATCAAGCCCTAGCCTCTACCTCTCCCCCTAGGCATGTCTTGACTTCCTCCTGGTGAAGGCAACATTGTATCATCTCACGTAGCCCTCTGGAAGGTATGATGGATTTTCTGCCATCTTGTTTACATTCATCCATCTTTCAGGGGCTTGATTTGGGATTGGGTACGGGGCTTCTATATCCACTTTTAGGGTGGGGTGGTGTCTTTTCTTTCTTTGGTCTCTCTCTTCTCTTTGCAGTTGTGCTGACAGACCCTGTCAGTCTGGTGAGACACCCCCTGGCTCTCTCTCTGCCAGACCCCAACTGTGGGATTATATTATGACCGTCTTATTTGGGCCTTTCTGCTGGAGGCCACAATCTGTGCTGCATGATGGGAGTCCAGTCCACCACTGTACTGCCCTCTCTGTGTTGTACTGTGCTCAACTGACTGACCTGGATTCGCCAATAGGACAGCAGCACAACAGCCGCTTCATCCACAGTAGCCTGTTTGCTTCCTTCCCAATTAGTTCTATCTGGGAATGCCTCCTACTTGTTTTGATGTTGCTCGGCGGCCACCATTTTTTTATGATGTCACAGCAGGCGTTCACTGTTGTTTATTTGTGGAAAGTCTTTCTGTTAGCTTTTAACATTAAGATTACAGTGATGCTCAATGATGATTCAAGGATTCATTTCTTAACCATTTTGGGCTTTTTCTTTGTTGTTGTAAAACAGCTTTGGGCTAGTAACCGAAAGCTCGCTGGTTCAAATCCCCGAGCTGGCTAGGTGACAAATCTGTCAATGTGCCCTTGAGCAAGGCACATAACCCTAATTGTTCTGGATAGGAGTGTCTGCTAAATGACTAAAATGTAAATGTGAGACTGAAAAGCCAGTGTGGCCCTGTCCATGGTGCTGAAATGGTCTATCGCTCAGAACATGAGCAGTGGGTTTTTTTTGTGTTTTTATATGGCACATGATATGGGCCAAATTGCACTCAACCTAAATTACACCTTTTAGACACAGAGGAACTGCTCCATTTTGGATAGGAGAGGGACCTCACATACACATTCACACACACATGCACTTATGTGCACGCAAGCACATGTACACACTCGCACGCTGTCACCTCTCCTCATACACCTCACACCCCTCATCACTGACCCAACACACTTCCAGCATAAAGCTTGACCTTAAATACCAGTTAGCCTTAACACTGCCCCCCCCCCCCCCCCCCAGCACACACACACACACACACACACACACACACACACACACACACACACACACACACACACACACACACACACAGTGACCCCCCTGTACTCTGTTAGTAGTGCCCCTTAACCCTTCCCTGGCCCTGATTTAAGCTGACCCACACACATACACACACCAGGGGAGTGGGAAAGAGGCCTTCCATGGTAGTTCGATTACCAGGGCGGAGAGACTGTGTGTGTGTTAAATGCGAAAAGAGATTATATGGATTAAACTCTCTGCGTCTGGCATGCAAATTCAAATCACACAACCTATCCTGCCATGTACTGGAGGACTATAATAGGGGAGAGAGAGAGAGAAAGGATGAGACACAGGGTAGGATGGATTGAGAGTGGTGGGGAGAGAAAAAAGAAGGAGAGATGAAAGATATTGAGAGTGAGGAAGGGAGAGAACAAAGATGTTGCAAAGAATGAGAGGAGCAAGAGAAGGGGGAGAGGGATGAATGAATGGAGAGAGAGAGCCACCCTTACCTACAGTGTCTTTGGAAAGTATTCAGACCCTTTGACTTTTCCCACATTTTGTTAGGTTACAGCCTTATTTTAAAATGTAAAAAAAATATATATGTTTTTCCCCTCATGGATCTACACACACTACCCCATAATGACAAAGCAAACATATTTTTTTCATTTTTTTTGCTATTTAAAAACAATTCCAAATGGAAATATAAAATGTACGAAAGCATTCAGACCCTTCACTCAGTACTCTGTGGAAGCACCTTTGCAGCGATTACAGACTTGAGTCTTCTTGGGTATGACGCTACAAGCTTGGCACACCTGTATTTGGGGAGTTTCTCCCATTTTCTCTGCAGATCCTCTCAAGCTCTGTCAGGTTGGATGGGGAGCATTGCTGCACAGCTACTTTCAGGTCTCTCCAGAGATGTTCAATCGGGTCCAAGTCTGGGCTCTGGCTGGGCCACTCAAGGACATTCAGAGACTTTCTTTGGTAATAAAAGCCTCTCCAGCTTTGTCTTGGCTGTGTGCTTAGGGTGATTGTCCTGTTGGAAGGTGAACCTCCACCTCAGTCTGAGGTCATGAGTGCTCTGTGGCAGGTTTCCGTAAAGGATCTCTCTGTACTTTGCTCCGTTCATTTTTGCCTCAATCCTTCCAAGTCCCTGCCGCTAAAAAACATCCCCACAGCATGATGCCACCACCATGCTTCACCATAGGGATGGTGCCAGGTTTCCTCCAGACGTGATCCTTGGCATTCAGGCCAAAGTGTTCAATATTGGTTTAATCAGACCAGAGAATCTTGTTTCTCATGGTCTGAGTCCTTTAGGTTTCTTCTGACAAACTTCAAGCTGGGTGTCATTTGCCTTTTACAGAAGAGAGGCTTCCGTCGGGCCACTCTACCATGAAGCCCTGATTGCTGGAGTGCTGCAGAGATGGTTGTCCTTCTGAAAGTTTCTCCTATCTCCACAGAGTAAGTCTAGAGCTCTGTCAGAGTGACCATCCGGTTCTTGGTCACCTCCCTGACCATGGCCCTTCTCTACCGATTGCTCAGTTTGGCTGGGCGGCCAGCTCTAGGAAGAGTCTTGGTGGTTCCAAACTTCTCACATTTAAGAACGATGGAGGCCATTGTGTTCTTGGGGACCATCAATGCTGCAGAAATGTTTTGGTACCCTTCCCCAGATCTGTGCCTCGACACAATCCTGTCTCGGAGCTCTGCGGACAATTCCTTCAACCTCATGGCTTGGTTTTTGATCTGACGTGCACTGTCAACTGTGGGACCTTATATAGACAGGTGTGTGCTTTTCCAATTCATATCCAATCAATTGAATTTACCACAAGTGGATTCCAATCAAGTTGTAGAAACATCTCAAGGATGGGAATAGGATGCACCTGAGCTCAATTTCGAGTCTCATAGCAAAGGGTTTGAATAGTTATGTAAATTTGGTTTTTCTGTTCTCTATTTTAATACATTTGCAAACATTTCTAAAAACCTGTTTTTGCTTTGTCATTATGGGGTATTGTGTGTAGATTGATGAGGGAAAAAAATATTTCATCAATTTTAGAACAAGGCAGTAATTTAACAAAATGTGGGAAAAGTCAATGGGTCTGAATACTTTCCAAAGGCACTGTAGTGAGGGCTGTATCCCTATCTCAGCCTTTCAATACCCTCCCATCACGTGTGTCAAGTTTTTCATTCTGTTTGTGCTGTACCAGAGGTCACTTGGCTTTTGTTTGTTAATATTTACACTATATATGCAAAAGTATACGACCACCCCTTCAAATTTGTGGATTTGGCTAGTTCAGCCACACCTGTTGCTGATAGGTGTATACAATAGAGCACGCAGCCATGCAATCTCCATAGACAAACATTGGCAGTAGAATGGCCTTCCTGGAGAGCTCAGTGACTTTCAACGTGGCACTGTCAAGTCAGTTCATCAAATTTCTACCCTGCTAGAGCTGCCCCAAACAACTGTAAGTGCTGTTATTATACTCCTAATGATCGGCTAGGAAAAGCTATGAAAAGCCAACTGACATTTGCTCCTGAGGTGCTGACTTGCTGCACCCTCGACAACTACTGTGATTATTATTATTTGACCATGCTGGTAATTTATTAACATTTGAACATCTTGGCCATGTTCTGTTATAATCTCCACCCGGCACAGCCAGAAGAGGTCTGGCCACCCCTCATTGCCTGGTTCCTCTCTAGGTTTCATCCTAGGTTTTGGCCTTTCTAGAGGGTTTTTTCCTAGCCACCGTGCTTCTACACCTGCATTGCTTGCTGTTTGGGGTTTTAGACTGGGTTTCTGTACAGCACTTTGAGATATCAGCTGATGTAAGAAGGGCTATATAAATACATTTGATTTGATTTGAATTTGATTTGTTATTGAGAAGTGGAAACATCTTGGAGCAACAACAGCTCAGCCGTGAAGTGGTAGGCCACACAAGCTCACAGAACAGGGCCATAAAATTCATCTGTCCTCAGTTGCAACACTAACTGCCGAGTTCCAAACTACCTCTAGAAGCAACGTCAGAACAATAACTGTTTATCGGGAGCTTCATGAAATGGGTTTCCAGGCCGAGCAGCTGCACACAAGCCTAAGATAACCATGTGCAATGCTAAGCGTCGGCTGGTGTGGTGGAAAGCTCGCCGCCATTGGACTCTGGAGCAGTGGAAACACGTTCCCTGGAGTGATGAATCATGCTTCACCATCTGGCAGTCTGATGGACAAATCTGAGTTTGGAGGATGGCAGGAGAACGCTACCAGCCCCAATGCATAGTGCCAACTGTAAAGCTTGGTGGAGCAGGAATAATGGTCTGGGGTCATTTTTCATGATAGGCCCCTTAGCTCCAGTGAAGGGAAATCTTAACACTAGAGTATACAATGATATTCTAGATTATTCTTTGCTTCCAACTTTGTGGCAACAGTTTGGGTAAGGTCCTATTTCAGCATGACAATGCCCCATGCACAAAGCAAGGTCCATACAGAAATGGTTTGTCGAGATCGGTGTGGAAGAACTTGACTGGCCTGTACAGAACCCTGACCTCAACCCCACTGAACACATTTGGGATAAATTTGGGTGCTGGCTGCGAGCCAGGCCTAATTGCCCAACATCACTGCCCAACATCAGTGCCCAACCTCACTAATGCTCTTGTGGCTGAATGGAAGCATGCCCCGCAGCAATGTTTCAACATCTAGTGGAAAGCCTTCCCAGAAGAGTGGAGGCTGTTATAGCAGGAAAGGGTGGACCAACTCCATATTAATGCCCATGATTTTGAAATGAGATGTTCGATGAGCACGTGTCCACATACTTTTGGCCAGGTAGTGCATGATTTGATGCTGTCCACGTCGCACCATTCTAAGAGAACCACTCTCCGAACACAATGAAGACACGCAAACAACAATAACAACAAAAACATCTGTAACAAACGGAAAACCAAACATCCATCCTGGTCCCTTCACTAACAATGAGACTTAATGGTGGGCGAGCGTCCCAAAGCCTTGGCCCCGCTCTTTTAAAAAGCCACTGGCAGACACACACAGCAGCACAAACAGTTGCCAGAGTGACCCCTGTGCCCTATGCCAAGGTCACTGCTGTACTCTGAGTCATGTAGTGTATATAGGAGAGGTCCATAAACATACTAGGCTTAACTGTTACACATCAATTCATCGCTTTCCAATGAATCTGTGAAATTAATTTGATGTGATCTGTAACATTTGTATTGTGTCAAAATGTTAAGTAAACCCCTTGAATTCCCCCCCCCCCCCCCCCATAGCTCTTTTAATGATTTTCCTAATGCTAATTTGGTTCAACATCAATGCACAGGCCTAGCTGTAAGGTTATCTGCTGTGCTGTAGATCCCCTCCTAAATCTACCTTGATGAGGCTTCTAGCCGCCACTTCCATTCACTGCTATTCGTCCCGGGCCATTCAGAGTGAAAAAGATGGGGCTAATCCGGCCATTGTCGACACAAACTGGGGAAGAGGATTAATTATATATCATTGACTCAGAAGAAATTATCCCTAAACCCCCCCCCCAAACTCTAAAAAGACGTCTAGCTGCTTCCCAGGAGACACTGCCAGGGGGGGATGTTTTAGGGATGTAGCTCCCCTAAGACGATTAATTGAAGCGGCGGCTTGTGAAAGCCATAGTGGTTGCAAAGCAGCCCTCCAGGGTTGTGGTTGGAGATATGCTGAAGGTTTCTCTGTGATGATATAGACGTGAGATGGGTGGAACTGGCAGACTAGGTATTGTTCTAACAGCCTCATGGCTTCTTCGTTTTGACCCATTTCACCTCCAAATCAGACGCCGGTTTAAGGAAGGGCTCTCTTTGGGCTCATCTTAGACGACTGATATTATGTTAATGCTTTGCAGAGGATTGTTCACTACTGTTTGGCAGTCAGGTCGCCCGTTTCGTTTTAAGGTGGATCGGAGAGGCACACTTGAGTCACACGAACACAAACACGTGCGTGCGAGTCACGTGTCAGTCACCCTGATCAAAGTCGATGCCCAGGTTAATTTGAGTTATTGTACAGAGCAACTTGCCAAATCAAGTGGACTGTGTTCATCAGCCTATAGCAGAGCGTCTAACTGTGTGGCTTCACTCCAGCTTATCATAACGGAGTTACATGTAGATGAAAATAAATGATGAATATATTACGTCAGGTCATTTGCCTAATGGAGAAATAGTAATTGATTCTATTTTTGGGAACTGCTGTGCTGACCTGATGGAAATCTCTAGAAGATAACCTAGTTTGGAGATTGGCAGGTGGCTGCCCACACGTTGGCTGTGTGGGTGTGTGTGTATGTGTGTGTGGATGTGGCCCAGATACAGCTTTCCTTTGTGTGTGTGTATTATCCTGACCGTGTCTCTCTCTCCCCATCACAGTGAACAGTGAGGATGTGGTCTCGACGCGGCTGTACTTTGTAAACGCCTCCCTGCAGCGGGTGACCTTCTCCAGCTCGGTCGGGGTGTCCCTGCCCTGCCCGGCGGGCGGCGCACCCCATGCCGTCCTGCGCTGGTACCTGGCCACCGGCGACGACATCTACGATGTGCCCCACATCCGCCACGTGCACGCCAACGGCACCCTCCAGCTCTACCCTTTCTCGCCCTCCGCCTTCAACAGCTACATCCATGACAACGACTACTTCTGCACCGCAGAGAACCAGGCCGGCAAGATCCGCAGCCCCAGCATCCGCATCAAAGCAGGTCAGACTCAGACTGAACAGAAGCAGCCTCTTCCAGGGGAGCCTTAGACAGACAGACATACAGACATACAGTACACACTTCTAGGGGAGCCTTAGATAGGACCAGACAAGGAGACACAGCTTCACCTGTACAACCCAACTGAACACTGTTCTGGGGGCAAACAGAAACACAGCGTCTTCACAAAGAATGAGAGGAGGATGAGCATAAGAGAAAGGCTGCCCGGGAAGAGGTTGGGAAACAAAAAGAAAATGCTTTCTCATATGGGTTGACGCTGTACTCTCAGCACTATTCTAAGAGAACCCACTCCCCAAACACTATTAATAAAAGACACACAAATAACACTAACAACAAAAACAGCTGTAGCAAACGGTAAACCCAACGGCGTCCATAATGGTACCCTAAATAACAGTAAGACTCAGTGGGGGGGCGAGCGTCCCAAAGCCTTGACCCTGCTTCTTTAAAATGCCACTGGCAGACACACGCACAGCGGCACAGACAATTGGCAGAGTGACTCCAGTGCCCTGTGCCAAGGTCACTGCTGGTCTGTGGGGCTGGCCCCGCTGCAATGGGAGATTTCACACATACGCACCCGCACGCACACACACACACACACACACACACACACACACACACACACACACACACACACCACACACACACCAGCCTGTCCCCTGCTTATGCCAGCAGGCCTCCTGTCTCCCAGTCTCTCCATCTGTCCATGGACTGGAAAGTCCCCCAACTACACACACACACACACACACACACACCGTTTTTGTCAAGCTAGCTCTTCTGGGTAGCTGTGCCAGGGCTTTTACTGTAGCTGGAATGGGAATGAGTTTAAACATGAGGGATTGAACAGAGTTGCACTCGAGGTGAAATATTGTCGGTGTTTTAGCTCACGTTCAGCGTCATATTCAATGAACAATCTGCGTCTTGAAAATCAGAACAACAGCCATTAAAAGATGTATGAGATCAAATCAAACATATCCAATAGCGATTCAGTTTTTAACAGTTTGCTTGCCAAATTCATGGCCAAATGAAGACAAACCTCCCTCCCTCCCCACACCACACCCCTTATGGTATTTCTGCCCAGAAGGACCCTCGTCCCATCGGCTGTAGAGTGACCTACCAACCAGCGTCTGTGTAGGGCAACCTTCCCTGCAAAATAATTACCCCAATTAATCAAATAAGTGCTGAGTCTGTGAACAACCACCAACCGTCACGCCCACACCCAACTCTGCAGCACCTCAACTGCAGCACTCAGGAGTCGCCTGTGTATTCTGCCACTACTGCCACACACCTTCACAGAACGCACACACACAAATACACACACACACACAGACACACACAGACACACACACACACACACACACACACACACACACACACACACAGACACACACACTCACATTCACATTCACATTCACATTTACATTCACATACTGCAGTTGCCATGGGCGACGGGCAGGGCGTGAGCGGCAGGGTGTGGTGCGTCCCGTCTCAGGTGGCGTCGGAGACTGATGACAGCTGACAGCTCACAGTGTGACACCCTCCCTCCCTTCATCTCTCCACCCCCCCTCCAATTCCCCCTCCCCTCCCGTGCATGCTGATTCTGTGCCAATAAAAGCACTGGTATCTGTGTGGATCGCTGTCCATTCATGAAAATCGCTGTTTGTTTTCTTTCTCTTGTTTCTCCCTCCCTCTCTTATCGTCAAAGTCCTGACCCCATATCCCTTGTCAAAGCCAGTCTCTCACATATTTTCATCATTGGCATTTGACAGACATATCTAATGATACTGAAGATGCTTCCATCAGTGGTTAAGGGCGCTGTACTGCAGCGCCAGCTGTGCCACCAGAGACTCTGGGTTCGCACCCAGGCTCTGTCGTAACCAGCCGCGACCGGGAGGTCCGTGGGGCGGCGCACAATTGGCCTAGCGTCGCCCGGGTTAGGGAGGGTTTGGCTAGTAGGGAAATCCTTGTCTCATCGCGCACCAGCGAGTCCTGTGGCGGGCCTGGCGCAGTGCGCGCTAACCAGTGCTGCCAGGTGCACGGTGTTTCCTCCGACACATTGGTGCGGCTGGCTTCCGGGTTGGATGGCGCTGTGTTAAGAAGCAGTGCGGCTTGGTTGGGTTGTGTATCGGAGGACGCATAACTTTTAACCTTCGTCTCTCCCGAGCCCGTATGGGAGTTGTAGCGATGAGACAAGATAGGAGCTACTAAAACAATTGGATACCACGAAATTGGGGAGACATTTTTTTTTAAATAGATGCTTCCATTGGCTCTCATAGGAGGCCTTCCCATCCATCGCTAGTCATGTAGCGCATCCCTATTCTGCTTTAAAACGTCCTCTCTTTCCTCGTTACACATTTGCTCCTCTGCTGCTCTCCGCCCCTCCTTGTCCTCTCCTCGCCCCATGAACAGTGAATAGACACACCGAATAACATGACAAAACATGAACATTAGGCTTAGCCATCATATGACAGTTGGCATTGATAAGTGTCATTAACCAGGTTTCCATCCGACCTTTTTACGCGAGATAAGTACATGTCAGGTAAAAAAAGGTCACGACAGGTCTGGTGGTAATAGCAAATGTCGACCAAAAACAAAGTACGCCAGACAAGGTGGGATATTTTTGTGCCGGTTAAATGAATATAGGGAGATATGGTGGTGGAGACACTTGTATGTGGAAATGTTGATATAATAACAATCATATTAACGTAAACTTGGAGTCACGCAATGACATATGTGGTCCTCCCACTATGACTCGGGAAAGCATGCAGTTCATTAGGATACAGATGAAATAAAGGATGATGAACTTCACAGGGTGGTGAAAGTGCACGGTGATGAGCTTGATGCTCCATTCCAATAAATGTCGAGGGCCTTATTCTGGCCACATGATGATACAGTAGATGCTTGGCTGCCTTTTGACAAATTCAAATAATCTCGCTCTTTTGTCCATAATAATCTGATTATGTAGGCTATACCCGCACTGTATCTGCGAGCTGTTGGCTAGAGCTCAAGTGCCATTACCAGAGTGGGTACATTTACTACATAATGCAATATTGTTTCGTGCCTAAACCATCAGTAGAGATGAAAATGCGATGGAAACCCAACTTCTTAAGGATCGGCGTCCCGTCAACGGGACAGTTGTTAATCATGCAGATTGTTATGTCAAGATCGCAGATTTTAGAGAAACAACAAATGTCGGTACATATACGTGTCTTTCATTGGCTGAAAGCTTAAATTCTTGTTAATGTAACCTCACTGTCCAATTTGCAGTAGCTATTACTGAGAAAAAAATGCTGTGCTATTGTTTGAGGAGAGCGACTAACAACGATACACTTTTTTTCACCGCGATAGGTTTGATAAATTCACCTCTGAAGGTGAAATGTGTACTTACGTTCTGAAATCTTGCTCTGATTTATCATCCAAAGGGTCCCAGAGATAACATGAAGTGTTGTTTTGTTAGAGTAAATCGTTTTTTTCATGTCCTAAAAAGGTCCATATAGCATGCACGATCAATTTTGTATTTCCACTCGTTCAATTTGCATTGAAAGGAATCTGTGAAAATCTCACCATAAATGTTGTTTCAACGAGTCAAATCACGTTCATATGTATTCCTCAATGATCCTAGAAGGTAACAAGACTTCACTATATAATTAGGGGAGTAGTAAATCCTAAATGACAGCATGCCTTTTCATTTTGGACAAAAATTACAAGGATATTCAGAGCTATGAAGTTATGAAAACTGGTTGAACTTATAATATGACTACTAATACTTGGAAAGCTAAATTAAAGTCCAAGTGTACAGATTTGACGGTATTCTTGCAGAAAAATGTAATATGAATGTGAATGTCTCCTTCACGATTTGCCCAATTGTACCTTGGGACTCACTCATTCTTCAAGTTATCTATCTGAAACTTTGCACATACACTGCTGCCATCTTGTGGACACGATTTGAATTACAACCAGAGTAATGGCTAGAACTGGGACCTTTCTCTTGCATTTCAAAGACGGTGGTAGATGGCTAGAACTATTTTCTTCTACCAGATCTATTGTGTTATATTCTCCTACATTCAATTCACATTTCCACAAACTTCAACGTGTTTCCTTTCAAATGGTACGAAGACTATGCATATCCTTGCTTCAGGGCCTGAGCTACAAGCAGCTTAGATTTGGGTATGTCATTTAGTCAAAAATTGAAAAAAAGGGGGCTATCCCTAAGATTTTTTAAACCTCTAAAAATCTAAGCCTTAAGACCCCTATATATACACTGCTCAAAAAAATAAAGGGAACACTTAAACAACACAATGTAACTCCAAGTCAATCACACTTCTGTGAAATCAAACTGGCTAATGTTTTGGTCACTTTTGAATGCTGGTGGTGCTTTCACTCTAGTGGTAGCATGAAACGGAGTCTACCACCCACACATGTGGCTCAGGTAGTGCAGCTCATCCAGGATGGCACATCAATGCGAGATGTGGCAAGAAGGTGTGCTGTGTCTGTCAGCGTAGTGTCCAGAGCATGGAGGCGCTACCAGGAGACAGGCCAGTACATCAGGAGACGTGGAGGAGGCCGTAGGAGGGCAACAACCCAGCAGCAGGACCGCTACCTCCGCCTTTGTGCAAGGAGGAGCAGGAGGAGCACTGCCAGAGCCCTGCAAAATGACCTCCAGCAGGCCACAAATGTGCATGTGTCTGCTCAAATGGTCAGAAACAGACTCCATTAGGGTGGTATGGGGGCCCGACGTCCACAGGTGGGGGTTGTGCTTACAGCCCAACACCGTGCAGGACGTTTGGCATTTGCCAGAGAACACCAAGAGTGACAAATTCGCCACTGGCACCCTGTGCTCTTCACAGATGAAAGCAGGTTCACACTGAGCACGTGACAGATGTGACAGAGTCTGGAGACGCCGTGGAGAACGTTCTGCTGCTTGCAACATCCTCCAGCATGATCGGTTTGGCGGTGGGTCAGTCATGGTGTGGAGTGGCATTTCTTTGGGGGGCCACGCAGCCCTCCATGTGCTCGCCAGAGGTAGCCTGACTGCCATTAGGTACCGAGATGAGATCCTCAGACCCCTTGTGAGACCATATGCTGGTGCGGTTGGCCCTGGGTTCCTCCTAATGCAAGACAATGCTAGACCTCATGTGTCTGGAGTGTGTCAGCAGTTTCTGCAAGAGGAAGGCATTGATGCTATGGACTGGCCCGCCCGTTCCCCAGACCTGAATCCAATTGAGCACATTTGGGACATCATGCACCACAGACTGTCCAGGAGTTGGCGGATGCTTTACTCCAGGTCTGGGAGGAGATCCCTCAGGAGACCATCCGCCACCTCATCAGAAGCATGCCCAGGCATTGTAGAGAGGTCATACAGGCACGTGGAGGCCACACACGTGTTTTATGTTGTACATTGAGGATATTTTGCAGAATTCTGCATGCAGAGTCTCAATTTGGTGTTTGTCCCATTTTGTGAATTCTTATTACCATAAAGGGCAATGGGTTAGAATGCCCTTCTTGCCTTGTCTCTCAGATCGTTCACAGCTTTGTGGAAGTTACCTGTGGCGCTGATGTTTAGACCAAGGTATGTATAGTTTTTCTTTGCTCTAGGGCAACAGTGTCTAGATGGAATTTGTATTTGTGGTTCTGGCGACTGGACCTTTTTTGAAACACCATTATTTTGGTCTTACTGAGATTTACTGTCAGGGCCCAGGTCTGGCAGAATCTGTGCAGAATATCTAGATGCTGCTGTAGGCCCTTCTTGGTTGGTGACGGAAGCACCAGATCATCAGTAATTTGACTTCAGATTCTAGATGGGTGAGGCCGAGTGCTGCAGACTGTTCTCGTGCCCCCCCCCCCCCCGAATTCGTCCCACGGCCCTGTGGGAAGAAAAGTTTGTGTTTTTTGCCAATTTTAACAGCACACTTGTAGTTTGTGTACATGGATTTTATAATGTCGTATGTTTTTCCCCCAACATTACTTTCCATTCATTTGTATAGCAGTCCCTAATGCCAAATTGAGTCAAAATATTTTTTGGAAATCAACAAAGCATGAGAAGACTTTGCCAATGTTTGTTTGCAAATTAGAGTGTGCAGGGTGAATACGTGGTCTGTCGTACGGTCATTTGTTAAAAAGCCAATTTGACATTTGCTCAGGACATTATTTTCACTGAGGAAATGTACGAGTCCACTGTTAATGATAATGTAGAGGATTTTCTCAAACGTTACTGTTGACGCATATCCCACGGTAGTTATTGGGGTCAAATTTGTCTCCACTTTTGTGGATTGGGGTGATCAATCCTTGGTTCCAAATATTGGGGAAGATGCCAGAGCTAAGGATGATGTTAAAGAGTTTTAGTATAGCCAATTGGAATTTGTTGTCTGTATATTTTATAATTTCATTGAGGATACCATCAACACCACAGGAATTTTTGGGTTGCAGGGTTTTTATCTTGTCCTGTAGTTCATTCAAGGTAATTGGAGAATCCAGTGGGATATGGTAGTCTTTAATAGTTGATTCTAAAATTTGTATTTGATCATTTACAGTGCCTTGCAAAAGTTTTCAACCCCTTGTTTTTTTCTTATTTTGTTGCATTACAACCTGTATTTTAAATTGATTTTTATTTGGATTTAATTTAATGGACATACACAAAATAGTCCAAATTGGTGAGGTGAAATAAAAAAAATTACTTATAGATAGCGCCGCACGATAACATAAATAGACATCATAAACTTTGACTAAATATACATGTTCTACATATAGTTAGAAAGATACACTGCTTCTTAATGCAATCGCTTTGTCACATTTCTTTTTAACGTTACAGAAATTGCTCACTATTCAATCATCTGAGACGGCGCTCAGACATAAGCAATATTTCTCCGCTATGTTGGAGTCAACAGAAACCCAAATTTACAACAGAAATATTCCCTTACCTTTGATGGTCTTCGTTCAGAATGTACTGGAAGGGTTCATACTTACCCAAAACATTGTTTGGTTTCAAGTCTTGTGTCTTTGTATCAGCATCTGCTAGCAATGTCAGCTGAAATGCACCCAAAATTTCCTCTGGTCCCGAAACGTTGCGCATCAAAACTTCAAAATTACATATTACATGTCGACTAAACAGGTCAAACTAAGTGCAGAATCAAGCTTTAGGATGTCCTAAACATACAAAACAATTCTCAATTCAACCGGTCATTGTTACTTCTCCTCCCGAGAGCTGGAACAAAGGAATGGATGGGACCAATTCGCGCCCTAACGCACAGGTATTTTCTCGCGACACTCACTCAATTCACTCCCATAGTGCCAAAACTCGCGGGATTTGAACGATTAAACGCTCTACTGAATGAGGACATCTAGTGGAAGACATAGAAAGTGTCCCCAGATCCATAGCTGGTTGGGAAGGGTGGGGGCGATCACGTCAAAGTTGCCCCAACTTTCATGATCCCAAAACTAGTTTGGAAGAATGCCTGCCCTGTGAGTTCTGCTATACTTACAGACATAATTCCAACGGTTTTAGAAGCTTTAGAGTGTTTTCTATCCAATAATAATTATTATATGCATATATTAGCAATTTTAGACAGATTTTTTTCAGTTTACTATGGGCACGCAATTCCTCCAAAGGGGGCATTATTCTGCCTAGGCCTAACAGGTTTTAAAGAAAAAATTTGCAAACACATTTGGTGTTCGCCAAAGTCATTTGGGAGACTCCCCAAACATATGGAAGAAGGTACTCTGGTCAGATGAGACAAAAAAAAACTTTTGGCCATGAAGGAAAACGCTATGTCTGGTTCAAACCCAACACCTCTCATCACCCCGAGAACACCATCCCCACAATGAAGCATGGTGGTGGCAGCAGTGGGGATGTTTTTCATTGGTAGGGACTGGGAAACTGGTCAGAATTGAAGGAATGATGGATGGCACTAAATACAGGGAAAATCTTGAGGGAGACCTATTTCAGTCTTCCAGAGATTTGAGGCTGGGACGGAGGTTCACCTTCCAGGAGGACAATGACCCTAAGCATACTGCTAAAGCAACACTCAAGTGGTTTAAGGGGAAACATTTAAACATCTTTGAATGGCCTAGTCATAGCCCAGAACTCAATCCAATTGAGAATCTGTGGTATGACTTAAAGATTGCTGTACACCAGCGGAACCCATGTTGTGGCATGTTCTGTAAATCAAATGATACAAACCCCCCAAAAATTGCATTTTAATTCCATGTTGTAAGGCAACAAAATAGGAAAAATGCAGAGGGGGTGCTTTTGCAAGCCACTGTATATGTTTTTACTGTTTGTTCTTTGTTATAGAGCCAAAAAGATTGGAGAAGTGATTTACCCATACATCTCCATTTTGGATAGATCATTATTTGTGTTGTTGTTTGTTAAGTGTTTTCCAATTTTCCCAGAAGTGGCTAGTCGGGATTCTTCAATTACAGTACATTGAGCTCATTTCTGACTTGCTGCTCCTTATTTTTCCATAGTGTATTTCTGTATTGTTTTAGGGGTTCAGCACAGAGACCCAGGTTTGGGGATTCTAGTGGGGGGATATAAACTCAGCAATAAAAGAAACGTCCCTTTTTCAGGACCCTGTCTTTCAAAGATCATTCGTAAAAATCCAAATAACCTCACATATCTTCATTGTAAAGGGTTTAAAACCTCCCTGGGATATGTGGGACGGTAGCGTCCCACCTCGCCAACAGCCAGTGAAAGTGCAGGGCGCCAAATTCAAAACAACAAAAATCTCATAATTAACATTCCTCAAGTATACAAGTAATATACACAATTTTAAAGATAAAATGCTCGTTAATCCAGCCACAGTGTCCGATTTCAAAAATGCTTTACAGCGAAAGCACCACAATGATTATGTTAGGTCACCACCAACTCACAGAAAAACACAGCCATTTTTGCAGCCAAAGAGAGGAATCACAAAAAGCACAAATATAGATAAAATGAATCACTAACATTTGATGATCTTCATCAGATGACACTCATAGGACTTCATGTTACACAATACATGTATGTTTTGTTCAATAAAGTGCATATTTATATCAAAACATTTCATTTTACATTGGCGCATTACGTTCAGTAGTTCTAAAACATGCCGTGATTGTGCAGAGAGCCACATCTATTTACAGAAATACTCATCATAAATGTTGATGAAAATACAAGTGTTATACATGGAATTAGAGATATACTTCTCCTTAATGCAACCACTGTGTCAGATTTCAAAAAACCTTACGGAAAAAGCAAACCATGCAATAATCTGAGTACAGCGTTAAGACATCAAAGCAGCCAAAAAGATATCCGCCATGTTGGGTAGTCAACATTAGTCATAAATAGCATTATAAATGTTCACTTACATTTGATGATCTTCATCAGAATGCACTCCCAGGAATGGCAGTGTCACGCCCTGGCCATAGAAAGGTTTTTATTCTCTATTTTGGTTAGGCCAGGGTGTGACTAGGGTGGGCATTCTAGTTTCTTTATTTCTATGTTTTGTATTTCTTTGTTTTGGCCGGGTGTGGTTCTCAATCAGAGGCAGCTGTCTATCGTTGTCTCTGATTGAGAATCATACTTAGGCAGCTTTTTCCCACCTGTGTTTTGTGGGTATTAGTGTTCTAGTGTTCTGCACCTGACAGGACTGTTTCGGTTTCGTTTCTCTCTTTGTTATTTTGTTCTAGTGTTCAGTGTTAATAAAAATCATGAACACTTACCACACTGCGCTCTGGTCCAATCCTTCATGCAACGACGACCGTTACACGCAGTTCCACAACACATGTTTGTTTTGTTCGATAATGTCCATCAGTTATGTCAAAATAGCTTCTTTTGTTAGTGTGTTTGGTAAACAAATCTAAAAGCACGTTCAATTCCAGCCGAACGTAGGACGAAAAGTTCAAACATTTCCGTTACAGCCCGCAGGAACTTGTCAAACTAAGTATAGAATCAATATTTAGGATGTTTCTATCATAAATCTTCAATAATTTTCCAACCGGAGAATTCCTATGTCTGTAGAAAAGCAATGGAACGAGAGCTAACTCTCTCTTGACCGCACCACAGAGCCTGTGGCAATCTGCCAGACACCTGACTCATTCCTCTCTCATTCGGTCCCACTTCACAGTAGAAGCCTCAAACAACGTTTTAAAGACTGTTGGCATCTAGTGGAAGCCTTAGGACGTGCAACATAACCAATATCCCACTGTATCTACAACAGGGGCTGAGTTAAAAAACTACAAGCCTCAGATTTCCCACTTCCTGTTTGGATTTTCTCAGGTTTTCGCCTGCCATATGAGTTATGTTATACTCACAGACATCATTCAAACAGTTTTAGAAACTTCAGAGTGTTTTCTATCCAATACTACTAATAATATGCATATTTTAGCATCTGGGACAGAGTAGCAGACAGTTTACTCTGGGCACCGTATTCATCCAAGCTACTCAATACTGCCCACCTGTCACCAAGAAGTTTTTAAACATTGTTTCCCATGCTTGTTCAATGAACCATGAACAATTAATGAACATGCACCTGTGGAACGGTAGTTAATAACCTCTTTAGGATAGGGGCGGCAGGGTAGCCTAGTGGTTAGAGCGTTGGACTAGTAACCGGAAGGTTGCAAGTTCAAACCCCCGAGCTGACATGGTACAAATCTGTCGTTCTCCCCCTGAACAGGCAGTTCAGGCACTGTTCCTAGGCCGTCATTGAAAATAAGAATTTGTTCTTAACTGACTTGCCTGGTTAAATAAAGGTAAAATAAATAAAAATAAAATAGGAGGACAGTTGTTTCTCACTTGGCCAAAAGCCAAATGCAAATAAAATTATATAAACATCAAACTTTCATTAAATCACACATAATATACTATAATATATCTTATATTCTTGGCATGAGTAGCAGGAAGTTGAAATTGGGCACACTATTTATCCAAAAGTGAAAATGCTGCCCCCAATCCCAAAGAGGTTTTAAGACACTAACAGCTTACAGACGGTAGGCAATTAAGGTCACAGTTATGAAAACTTAGGACACTAAAGAGGCCTTTCTACTGACTCTGAAAAACACCAAAAGAAAGATACCCAGGGTCCCTGCTCATCTGCGTGAACGTGCCTTAGGCTGTAAGGAGGCTGAACTGAGGGCTTGTAAGCCTGTTGTAAGGCAGGTCCTCACCAGACATCGCCGGCAACAATGTCGCCTATGGGTACAAACCCACAGTCGCTGGACCAGATAGGACTGAAAAAAAGTGCTCTTCACTGACAAGTCGTGGTTTTGTCTCACCAGGGGTGATGGTCGGATTCGCGTTTATCATCGAAGGAATGAGCGTTACACCGAGGCCTGTACTCTGGAGCGGGTTCTATTTGGAGGTGGAGGGTCCGTCATGGTCTGGGGCGCTATGTGTTACAGGGAAGACATCCTTCTCCCTCATGTGGTACCCTTCCTGCAGGCTCATCCTGACATGACCCTCCAGCATGACAATGCCACCAGCCATACTGCTTGTTTTGTGCGTGATTTCCTGCAAGACAGGAATGTCAGTGTTCTCCCATGACCAGCGAAGATCCCGGATCTCAATCCCACTGAGCACCACTAGGACCTGTTGGATGGGAGTGTGACGGTTAGGGCCGTTCCCCCCAGAAATGTCCGCGAACGTGCAGGTGCCTTAGTGGAAGAGTGCGGTAAGATGCACTGCAGTACTTAATGCAGCTGGTGGCCACACCAGATACTGACGGTTACCTTTGATTTTGACCCCCCTTTGTTCAGGGACACATTTTTAAATTTCTGTTAGTCACGTCTGTGAACTTGTTCAGTTTATGTCTCAGTTGTTGAATCTTGTTATGTTCATACAAATATTTACACAAATAAACGCAGTTGACAGTGAGAGGACATTTCTTTTTTTGAGTTTAGCTCTCTAAACTGTCGGATTTTGATGAGGATTTTTTCATTATGTCAATTAGATTGACTGTTAAAGGACCATTTAACTTGTATTGTATTTTTCGGTACCTGGGAATTTAACCGCAAAACGTATTTTTATGTGCACTATGTCACCACGCACAGACTTTTATCCACAACAGGTCAATTTGATCTAAACACATCTCTGGTGTATGTTTTATTTATGCAGATTTTAGAATATTCACATGGAAATCTGTCACGAATTGGATGGAAATCTAGCTATTGGATGTGATGCTCTACTAAGTAAATATTGGACCCAGACAGAGTTTCTGACCTCTCGAAACACAGTCTGAATGAATTACCGGTGTGAGCATCACACTTGAGACCTAGCTTATCCTTCCACCTCTCAGTGGCCATCAGGGGAGAGAGACAAGATAATGCAAGCCATTCCACAGTAGAGACAAAGACCCGAAAAGAAAGGAGAAAAACAAAGTCAGTCAACAGAATTGGGACATAGCCGCTGCTGTAGAGCAGTCAATCATGTTGGAGTGCTTTGCAGGCAGACCTTGTCTGGTCCCACTGCCTGCCTGCAGTTTGGAGCCTATTCTTATTCAAGCTCTGGTAATGAGGACTTCCTGCCTGTGTGCTCATTGAGATCAAGTGATGATGGAGCGCATCTCATTTGGGCTCTGGCTGCCTGCTCAGCGCTCCTCACACCTGTCAAATGCCTGCTGTCCTCTCCCACACACATGCATGCACGCAACACGCACGCACAACACACACGCAAACGCACACTGCACAGACGACTGATGGCGTGGGAGACTATTGGATAACTTTTTATTTATTTTTGCCTGACAGTCTGAGTAAGCGTCAATTTCCGGTCTCTCAACATTGGACCAGAGAGGGTATACTCCGTAAAAACAAGAAAAACATATGCAAGTCCCAGAAATACATTTTTTTGCCATTCCACTCTGATGGTCTCTGTGACCTTTGTCAAGGTCACATGACTATTTCAGGGGGACATCGTGTAATCAATGCTAGGCCGATGGCTATGTCCTACCCCTTCATCACATGGCAATAGGGTTACACAAAACAGGGTAGATCTAGAGTGAACTGGGATCAGCTGTTCCGTGAGCTCACCTCAGCTCCCCTTTCTACCAACACAAACACACAGAGTTAAGACTGAGCACAATGGACTGGGAGAGCAGGTCCACTGCTGCCCGGTACGCTCCCCGGCCTGGCCGCCCCTCCTTTGTATCTCTGGCTTTGTAGATCTTTTGCCACAGATGGAACCTGCTAGCAAGGTGTTGTTTACTCCCGTTCATTCATTAACGTGCACAATACAGTACATCCATTCAGTTGTCCCTACGTTTCGTTATTTTCTTCTCTCTTTATGCTGCTTCATAAATAAGTAAATAGTGTATTTGATTTCCCTGTAGTTAATTATTTAGGCAGCGGTGATACAGGCCTCTCCTCCCAGTGCGCGGAGAGAGCGCCAGAGCCATGTTTTAGCCCGTTCCTAGGCAACGGGGTGGATATAGTCAGGCATCAGTAACGTCCTAATGACGGTGTGCATGCGAGGAGAGTGCAATTTATGCATTAACACTGGGCTACCATTTGCATGCACTTGCAAGGGCTTAATGAAACAAATGTGGCATTTTCTGCACCTCTCGCCTCGAAACTGGAACGTGTAATATTACAATGCTGTCACAATTGTTAGTCTACTTCTGGTTTAAGCCTTTATCGAGTATGTAAGTGAAAAGAATCAGTGATGTTTGCTGTCAGTTGTTGTGGCTTCAAACAGTCTCATAGAGGTTCAATGGTCATGGGGCAATTTAGCTCTGCGTGATGAGACACAGGGTCAGTCAAGGGGTAAATAAATGATTGAACGTATTGGCTAGGCTGTGAAAGGGGCTACTTAATCGATTCAGCCCATTGATCCAGAGATGGTCGGCTGTGATAATAAAAGGGAGCATTTAAATGAAGAACTGGAAGGAAGACCTGATTGGAATTGTTTGGCCTTTTTTCGATTTCTTACAAAATTAGTCTCCATAATATATTAGGCCACTGAGTGCAAAGGCCAAATAGTTATAGGGCTTGGCTAGGGTTGCTCGAAGCGTGTCTTGTGGTTACATTACGTTTGGGGTAGGCCCACACCACAACGTTAAGGTTAACGACTTCAGTATTCTGACAAGGACATTGGCTCTGGTTTCAGTGGGTGACACTGGCGGCTGGCATTAAGCATTATTAATGACCAAGGAAATTCACCTCCAGGCTAGGCATTAATTGTATCGCTAGAGAACTTGTAGAGAAAGAGCACATGCAGTCAAGGTGTGTGTGTGCGTGAGTACGTGTGTACGCGTGTGTGAGTGTGTGTGTGTGCTGTCGACTTCACGTGGTTAAACAATTATTTCCCTGATTGGTATGAGAGAAGCCTCATAGAATTAGCTGTGATTAGATTGCGGTGCCACGGAGTCCCCTCGCCACGTTGTTTTCCAGCTGATTTTTGTCGACATTGTAATCCCATTTGCATCGACATGTTGGAAATGCCAAACGCCCATGCTTTTGTCTTGTGTTAGTAGCTAATACATTTTTTGAGATTACACTGTTATTACGCTAGAAATTAATATACAATTACATTTCATTCACACCAGCTCTGCTATCGTCTTGTCATGTTGCCGTAAACTGTAGGCCAATTTCAATCCAATCCACAATGTACCCTTAGTGTTGCCATTTCTCATTTGTATATATATATATATCTGTGCAATGTCCAGGTTCCTGTGCGTCAGGTGCAAAGGGCACCCCTTTTCGTGACTGCCCGCACCCAGTCATTCCCGCGCCGTCTCTTAGAATTGCCTAGGTCTTTCTTTAAAAGGGTAATCGCCATTCGCACCAGCTCCGTCTCAACGCAACTGGGTGTCACTTATTTTTACAATCAGTTTCTCCATTGCAGGATTAAAGCGAAAACGACATTGACTTGATGTTGTTTAACAGTCCACCAACCAAGTTTACATGTGGGCTACTCTTAGCGCCTCTCGGTGAATTATAGGCCAGGAACAATGTCAGCTCTTGTATATCAGTAAAAGAGGTCCTTGTTTTACATCGAGTAATAATGTGGGGCACAAGCTAGGCCATGTCTTGCATGTGGCTTGTATGATAAGCAACCTTAACTTTAACCGAAAGGCTTGTGTTAGCTTTCCGGACTAATGCATTAGCTTTAGATCAGAATAACCAACTTTGTTCCACTCTAACCACCCCTCTCCTCTGTCTCGCGTCTCCAGTGTTCAGGGAGCCCTATACGGTTCGGGTGGCAGACCAGCGGTCCATGCGGGGCAACGTGGCCGTGTTCAAGTGCCTCATCCCCTCGGCCGTGCAGGAGTACGTCAGCGTGGTGTCCTGGGAGAAAGACACTGTCTCCATGGTGCCAGGTAGGAGCATCTCAGATTTAGACCTGAATTAATGGAAATGGAGAAAATGGGCTGTCTGGTTGGCTGGTTGGTTGATTGGTTATATGAGCATGAAGATGGCAATATTTTTGGGCCCCAAAAAAGTACAACTGTTATTTCCAACGCGGGATAGACATCCATCAACAAACACATTCGCACTTTGAAAAGAAACTTCACAACCAATCACCAATGCATGTGAATGGGATTGCTTAGTTGATTGGCTGATATGCTTAGTTGATTGGCTGATTGCTTAGTTGATTGGCTGATTGCTTAATTGATTGGCTGATTGATTGGTTGATTACATGAGAATGAACATGACAAACATGTCAGATTTTGGCCCAAAGGATGAAAGTGTTAAACAACTGTTATTTCTGTACATTGACTGTGGGATGAACATTCATTTGCAAACACATTCACGCAGGGAAATAAAAACGCATTCCATAAAAAGTCACAGCGAACAGACTCTGGACTATACCACCCACTGGATTGTTGTGTGTGAGCATAATGGTTTTTGAATGTTGATTTTGGGCTCCTGATTTAAATGAATATCACACCCTGTTTTTTTTCCGATATTGCTGGTTAGACCCTCAGACCCCTGTTGAGGTCGCTTGGAGTTCTGTTTATCAGCACTAATCTGTTTTGTGGTTTTAGTGCCGTGTCCCATTTTACCTGGACCAAAGTGTCAAATGATTCAAAATGGAGTCTCATGAAATGGCCTCTCATGGGGTGATCTGTGGCTCGTCACTCATTGCCGTTTTTAATAGCAGTGTGAGGGGGATAAATCAGACATTAGAGCTGACGAATGTGTGTGTTTGCGTGGGTGTGAGCTTGTGGGTGTGAGCGTGTGTGTCTGAGTGTGTGCCTGCGCACCCACGTGTGTGTGTGTGCGTGTGCGTGTGCGTGTGTGTGTGTGTGTGTGTGTGAAGAGGCTGCAATTCAATTGCCTCATTGTAACTCATTGGATTGATGGAGTGGACCTGTTTACCCATTGATCACATTCAGACCATAGAAAACAAGCCATGACACACAAACTGTCTTTATATTCTGCCTATGTCACTATCTTTGTCCTACATTTGTAGGGATGTGCTGTCAATTTTCCTGCAATATTAAAATATCTAGGTTTCTATTTGCGTCTGTGTTATAACTGCTAACATGCTGTTACAGAATGTGGATATATGTGTGTGTGTGTGTGTGTGTGTGTGTGTGTGTGTGTGTTGCACTGTGTGTAGATGCCTATAGTGCTAAAGGTCGCTCTGCGGTCCAGTAATAAATGAAGGGGTGTCAGAGAAGACTGCTCAGGTCAGATGACACACAGGTCGCTCGCCTCGCTCCAGCTCTCACCACCTTCTGATACTCCCCTTTCACCTCTCTCAATGTTGTTGTGTGTGTGTCTACGTTTGTGTGCGTGTGGCTCTGTCCTTCACACGGGAGCACTCATTGATCCAGTGCAGCTGCGTTTTGTATGTGTGTGAACAGGGCCCGAGGGAGGGGGGAGGGGGGGCTGAATCGATAAAGCTTGCTGTCGGATTCCCCTCTCCCTTGTCACGGATACCCTCAGTGTGAGTGGTGAGACCCAGTCGGTCTGTGTGAGTGATGGATGGAGAGATGGATGGATGTGTGTGTGCCTGCCTGCCTATGTGTGTGTATTTCATTAACATATGTATTAGCTGTCAGGCCTTGTATGTCCTCTAATGATTCAAATCTCCATACCATGGCTTTGTGCACATACAGGGACATGCTGGTGTTGGTTTAGCAGATGGTTGTACTGCTATAGACTATAACACCAGTTCACTTCACACCCACGGAATTAGGGCGAGGTGACTCTCTGCCCCACTGAGCATGGGGGAGGGCAGATCATCAATGCTGAACTGACTGAGTCACATGGCAGTGGAAGGCAATAGAACCTCTGCCCTCCATAGCTGACTAGATCCCCATTCTGAAGTCTTCGACTACTATTATAGGTAATTGGATAAAGCTGAAAGGATATGGTGGTTCTCTCTCTCGCTCTCTCTCTCTCTCTCTCTCTCTCTGTCTTGTTCTCTCTCTCTCTCTCTCTCTCTCTCTCTCTCTCTCTCTCTCTCTCTCTCTCTCTCTCTCTCTCTCTCTCTCTCTCTCTCTCTCTCTCTTTTTCAGATTCAGATAAGCCCTACAAGGTGGTCAAAAGCGTTCCACAGGGATGCTGGCCCATGCTGATTCCAATACTTCTTACAGTTGTGTCAAGTTGGCTGGAAGTACTTTGGGTGGTGGACCATTCTTGACACACATGGGAAACTGTAGCGTTGCAGTTCTTGGCACACTCAAACCGGTGCGCCTGGCACCTACTGTACTACCATACCCCCTTCAAAGGCACTTAAATCTTTAGTCTTGCCCAACACTCTGTGTGTCACACATACACAATCCATGTCTCAATTGTCTCAAGGCTTAAAAATCCTTCTTTAACCTGTCTCCTCCCCTTCATCTACTCTTATTGAAGTGGATTTAACAGGGGACATCAATAAAGGTTCATAGCGTTCACCTGAATTCACTTGGTCAGTCTATGTCATGGAAATGTTCCTATTGTTTTGTGCACTCAGTGTATATCAATACAATGAGACTATGCAGTGCGTGCATGCATCAACATTGATTAGGAACAATGAGATACAATGAGATCATCTATGGAATGCAGACGTGCTTGCAGGTGTCAGTTGTGTGTGTGTGTGTGTGTCTGCAAGCACACACTGCAAGCACACACACACACACACACATTCTGATTTGTGCACATGGTATTGTATGGGTGTGTGTGTACACGTAGGAGTGTGTGGATTAGTGTATGACATGTTTTTTTATGTATCATTTCATGTGTATTTAGAGTGTATACATGAGGTGTTGTACGTATTTACATTGAGTTCAATTATTTAAAAAAGAATCCAATCATTTATCAAATCAAAAAAGAACAAAAACATAACACAATGAAACAAAACACTTAGAACCGCAAAGTCTGTCCCATTTCTCTGTGGTTGTGGCACATGGTGACACATTTAGCTGCCAGCTTAGTTGACTGTTGCAGAATGGGGAGTTTATGTACATCAGGAATCTGTCTAAAGTGTGGTATCTATTTTTCAAAAACTGGGAAATATGTTTCCCTTATGTTGTCATATTTTAGGAAGGAACACAGGAAGTGAATCTCAGTTTGTACTTCCTGTAAATCACAATACCTACATATTCTCAGATCTCTTTAGAAGCCAAGATGTAAGGTGTCTTCTTCTGTCAATTCCTAGACTCAAGTCTCTCAGTCTGTATGTTTCTGACAGAATGTAAATGCTCTTTTCTGCACTTGAATGTGTAGAGGGAAAAGTCACAGTTCTGACCTACAGGCGCTCTTTTGAGTATTTCGGTGGACACCGGAAATACTTTAGAAAACTTGAACTGAAATTTCTCAATGGGGCCTTTTTCCCATTTGCCGAAGTTGAGAGATGGGTCCCCATACTTCGCGACCATACAGTATTACCGGGGTCAGAATGAAATTGACCATTTTAACCACATTTTTATAAGGGTATTTGTTTTGCTGAATTTGTATTTAATATCATAGAATGCTTTTCTATTTTTTTTCACTAAGAGCCTTTGTAGCCAGGCTCAAGCTCCCTAGTGAGCTTCTCTCCAGGCCCCGGTAATTATAGCTGGTACTGTGCTTTAGTGTAGTTCCACTTTAGGTAAACTGGTAGCTGTTTCACTGGGATCTGACTTACTTCTGAAAGACCACGATTGAAGTATTTTCTAGGTTTACTGTTGGTGCCGATCTTTGGCGGTACTGCTCTACAAGGGATAAGCTCTATTGTAATCCTTGTTCTGTGGGTGACAACAAAACTAAGTTGTCAGCATACAACAGGCTCTACCAAGTCTGTGTGTAATTTACAGTGCCTTCAGAAAGTATTCACACCCCTTGACTATGTCCACATTCTGTTGTGTTACAGCCTGCATTTAAAATGGATTCAAACGAGAGTTTGTGTCACTGGCCCACACACAATAAGCCATCATTTCAAAGCGGAAAAAGTTTGATTTCAGACATTGACAAATGAATTCAAATTGAGAAGCTGAAATTTTTTAAATTAATAAGTATTCAACCTCTTTGTTATGGCAAGCCTAAAAAAGTTCAGGAGTAAAATGGTGCTACACAAATCACATAATACGTTGCGTGGACTCACTCTGTGTGCAACAATAATGGTGATTAAATGAAAAAGATTTTTGAACGACTACTCCATCTCTGTACCCCGCATACACAATTATCTGTAAGGTCCCTCAATTGAGTAATGAATTTCAAGCTAAGATTCAGCCACAAGTTCAATGCCTCGCAAAGAAGAACACTGATTGGTAGAAGTGTACAAAAAATAAAAAGAAGACGCTGAATATCCCTTTGAGGATGGTGAAGTTATTAATTACACTTTGGATGGTGTATCAATACACCCAGCCACTACAACAACATACAGGCATCCTTCCAATTCACTTGCCGAAAGGAAGGAAACCGCTTAGGGAAAACAGTTACAAAGACAATGGCTGTGATATGAGAGAACTGAGAATTGTAGTTACTCCACAACACTAACCTACATGACAAAGTGAAAAGAAGGAAGCTTGTACAGAATATACATATTTTAACACACACATCCTGTTTGCAACTAGGCACTTAAGTAATACTGCAAAAAAAATGTGGCAAAGAAATACACTTTTTGTCCTGAATACAAAGAGTTATTTTTGGGGTAAGTCCAACACAACACATCAATTAGTACCACTCTTCATATTTTCAAGCATGGTGGTGGCTGCATCATGTTATGGGTATGCTTGTCGTTGTTTTTTTAGGATTAAAAGAAACAGAACACAACTATAAGCACAGGCAAAATCATAGCGGAAATCCTGGTTCAGTCTGCTTTCCAACAGTCACTGGGAGTCTTTCAGCAGGACAATAACCTTAAACACGAGGCCAAATCTAAACTGAAGTTGCTTACCAAGATGACATTTAATGTTCCTGAGTGGCCTAGTTACAGTTTTGACCGAAACCAGTTTGAAGATCTATGGCAAGACTTGGAAATGGCTGTCTAGCAATGATCAACAACCAACTTGGCAGAGCTTGAAGAATTTAAAAAATAATTATAGGCAAGTATTGTACAATCCAGGTGTGCCATGATCTTAAAGACTAACTTATAAACACTCACAACTGTAATCGCCGCCAATCGGCTTCTACAGAGTTTTGACTCAGGGGTGTGAATAAGATATTTATGTGTTTAATTTGCAATAAGTTAAGAGTTTTTTGTTGTCGTTGTATAATTCCCAGAATTAATTTTGATCAATGGCCTCAGGCAATTTGATCATGTTTTATTTCCATATGCTTTTCTTTTTTTTGTTGCGCAGGAGTTGTTTGTATGCTCTCATTGTATATGAGTAGTTTTGGCTCAACTCCTCCGGGGTTGTTTGTATGCTCTCATTGTATATTAGTAGTTTTGGCTCAACTCCTCCGGGGTTGTTTGTATGCTCTCATTGTATATTAGTAGTTTTGGCTCAACTCCTCAGGAGTTGTTTGTATGCTCTCATTGTATATTAGTAGTTTTGGCTCAACTCCTCAGGAGTTGTTTGTATGCTCTCATTGTATATGAGTGGTTTCGGCTCAACTCCTCAGGAGTTGTTTGTATGCTCTCATTGTATATGAGTGGTTTCGGCTCAACTCCTCAGGAGTTGTTTGTATGCTCTCATTGTATATGAGTAGTTTCGGCTCAACTCCTCAGGGGTTGTTTGTATGCTCTCATTGTATATGAGTAGTTTTGGCTCAACTCCTCAGGGGTTGTTTGTATGCTCTCATTGTATATTAGTAGTTTTGGCTCCACTCCTCAGGGGTTGTTTGTATGCTCTCATTGTATATGAGTAGTTTCGGCTCAACTCCTCAGGGGTTGTTTGTATGCTCTCATTGTATATGGGTAGTTTCGGCTCAACTCCTCAGGAGTTGTTTGTATGCTCTCATTGTATATTAGTGGTTTTGGCTCAACTCCTCAGGGGTTGTTTGTATGCTCTCATTGTATATGAGTAGTTTCGGCTCAACTCCTCAGGAGTTGTTTGTATGCTCTCATTGTATATTAGTAGTTTTGGCTCAACTCCTCAGGAGTTGTTTGTATGCTCTCATTGTATATTAGTAGTTTTGGCTCAACTCCTCAGGAGTTGTTTGTATGCTCTCATTGTATATGAGTAGTTTTGGCTCAACTCCTCAGGAGTTGTTTGTATGCTCTCATTGTATATGAGTAGTTTCGGCTCAACTCCTCAGGAGTTGTTTGTATGCTCTCATTGTATATGAGTAGTTTCGGCTCAACTCCTCAGGAGTTGTTTGTATGCTCTCATTGTATATGAGTGGTTTCGGCTCAACTCCTCAGGAGTTGTTTGTATGCTCTCATTGTATATGAGTAGTTTCGGCTCAACTCCTCAGGAGTTGTTTGTATGCTCTCATTGTATATGAGTGGTTTCGGCTCAACTCCTCAGGAGTTGTTTGTATGCTCTCATTGTATATGAGTGGTTTCGGCTCAACTCCTCAGGAGTTGTTTGTATGCTCTCATTGTATATGGGTAGTTTCGGCTCAACTCCTCAGGGGTTGTTTGTATGCTCTCATTGTATATGAGTAGTTTCGGCTCAACTCCTCAGGGGTTGTTTGTATGCTCTCATTGTATATGAGTAGTTTCGGCTCAACTCCTCAGGGGTTGTTTGTATGCTCTCATTGTATATGAGTAGTTTCGGCTCAACTCCTCAGGAGTTGTTTGTATGCTCTCATTGTATATGAGTGGTTTCGGCTCAACTCCTCAGGAGTTGTTTGTATGCTCTCATTGTATATGAGTGGTTTCGGCTCAACTCCTCAGGAGTTGTTTGTATGCTCTCATTGTATATGAGTAGTTTCGGCTCAACTCCTCAGGAGTTGTTTGTATGCTCTCATTGTATATGAGTGGTTTCGGCTCAACTCCTCAGGAGTTGTTTGTATGCTCTCATTGTATATGAGTGGTTTCGGCTCAACTCCTCAGGAGTTGTTTGTATGCTCTCATTGTATATGAGTGGTTTCGGCTCAACTCCTCAGGAGTTGTTTGTATGCTCTCATTGTATATGGGTAGTTTCGGCTCAACTCCTCAGGGGTTGTTTGTATGCTCTCATTGTATATGGGTAGTTTTGGCTCAACTCCTCAGGGGTTGTTTGTATGCTCTCATTGTATATGGGTAGTTTCGGCTCAACTCCTCAGGGGTTGTTTGTATGCTCTCATTGTATATGGGTAGTTTTGGCTCAACTCCTCAGGGGTTGTTTGTATGCTCTCATTGTATATGGGTAGTTTCGGCTCAACTCCTCAGGGGTTGTTTGTATGCTCTCATTGTATATGGGTAGTTTCGGCTCAACTCCTCAGGAGTTGTTTGTATGCTCTCATTGTATATGAGTAGTTTCGGCTCAACTCCTCAGGGGTTGTTTGTATGCTCTCATTGTATATGAGTAGTTTCGGCTCAACTCCTCAGGGGTTGTTTGTATGCTCTCATTGTATATGAGTAGTTTCGGCTCAACTCCTCAGGGGTTGTTTGTATGCTCTCATTGTATATGAGTAGTTTCGGCTCAACTCCTCAGGGGTTGTTTGTATGCTCTCATTGTATATGAGTAGTTTCGGCTCAACTCCTCAGGGGTTGGCTGTTTGGTTTTTTTTGCAGGGCATTCGTAAAACTTTTCTGGGAAGAATACATTCTTTCTCAAACACTTCGTTTTAGATTTTGTCTTTGCTTATTCTTTTATTGTTTGTCCTAAATTGAGTCCAATATTTCAGATACATTGTTGCTGTATTTGGTTCCTAGATGTACCCCTTCCCCCTGGGTTAGGTTGTAAAGAAGTGGCATGGAAACTGTTTAACATGGCAACACTTTCAGTACTATCCATGCTCAGTTTGAATTCCTCCAATCGTTTTCAGTCCATGTAATGTTTGGTTTCAGTGAATATAGTTTTTTTTTCTACGGGTAGGGGGTGTACTGATGGTTTGTCAGACTCTTGTAGGTATTGCACCGTTTGGGAGTGGTCAGATGAAGTGAGTTGTTGCTTGACTAGAAAGGCATTGATTGATTTAGGGGATATGTCTGTGATGGCGTAGTCCTTTTGCACTACATCGTAGGGCTGAGCAGAGTGTCAATCTCCCTAGAGAATCAGTCGGGTGTTTCCAAATATGTGAGCATATCAATTTATTTCCCCGTTCTGGCATTTTAATTCCCCACATATCAGAACCGAACACTTTGACTGGAAGTGGTAGGCTTCCTTTCGTAAGTTTGTAAAACAATCCTCCTTAAAACGAGTGGATTCTGTTGGTGGTATGAAGATTGCCGATAGAGAAAGTGTTTTGGGATGGAATTATTAACTGTTATCGGTATATACCAACATACCTTGTGAGTTCCTGCCATTCTTCAGGGAGGACACAACCAATTCTCTATCGCCTGTAGGACAGTGGATGGGCGTGTCTGTATGACGCAGTGTCTCATGAAAGATTGCAATATCAATATTGT